>NC_059198.1:4922705-4944134 GCF_020615455.1 Coregonus clupeaformis | reverse complement strand
AGAGAGAGAGATAATGAAGAGATATACAGAGGGATGAGAGAAATTGGGGTGGAGAGAAAATGAGAAAAAAATAGAGACAGAATGAAAGAGTGAGGGGGGGGGGGGCTTCTGACATTGACAGTGGTCTGATCTTTAATTTACCACCCAGCAGTGATGGTCGCTCTGGCAACAGAAGGAGAAGGAAGGTAGGGGGGAGACCGGGGAGGAAGAAGGGAGGGAGTGGGGAGAGAGGAGGAGAGGAAGGAAGGAGGTAGGAGAGACAGGGGGAGGGAGGAGGAAGAGAGAGGTAGAGAGGAGGGAGACATGGGGGAGGTAGAGGGGAGGGAGGAGGGAGACAGAGGGGAGGTAGGAAGGAGACAGGGGGGTAGAGGAGGAAACAGATGGGAGTAGGAGGGAGACAGAGGGGAGGTAGGAAGGAGACAGAGGGGAGGTAGGAGGGAGACATAGGGCAGGTAGGAGGGAGACAGATGGGAGGTAAGAGGGAGACAGATGGGAGGTAGGAGGGAGACAGATGGGAGGTAGGAGGGAGACAGAGGGGAGGTAGGAGGTAGACAGAGGGGAGGTAGGAGGGAGACAGATGGGAGGTGGGAGGGAGACAGAGGGAGGTAGGAGGGAGACAGATGGGAGGTGTGAGGGAGACAGAGGGGAGGTAGGAGGGAGACAGAGGGGAGGTAGGAGGGAGACAGATGGGAGGTGGGAGGGAGACAGAGGGGAGGTAGGAGGGAGACAGAGGGAGGATTTTCTCTCAGTCTATACAGCCTCTCCTAGACCAATAGGGACAGATCTGAAGCATGGAATGCCAGCAATTTCCAGGTGCCCTCCTGCAAGAAGAGAAAACGTTTTATGGAGATGTTGGAGATGAGAGCTAGACTTCCATGTTAGTGAGTCAGTCTGTTATGTGAGGTATGAATCAGGTTAGCATCTGTTTGTGGAGGGGCTCTGAACAGCCCTGGATAATCATTTTCACTGCTTGTGGAGGTTCATCCACCCCTCTTCCCCCTCCGCACCTCATCCCCCCTTCCTCCACCTCTCCTTCTACTCCGACCCCCTCCATCCTCCACCCTCCTCTTCCTAAATCAAGCATGCACACTACACTACAATAGCTAGAAGACATTGAGACAGGTCAATCTACTCACTGATGAGTAGAATAATTAACTTTCTCGCAGAGGAGAGGAGGGGGAGGTAGCGACACAGATGTGTGTGTTTGTGACAGTTTGTGTGTTGGTATGTGTATGTGTGTGTGTGTGTGTGTAGTGATAAGCTATGTTCCCTGAGGCAGACTTCAGATTTCAGCCAAATCCCTGCACTGTCATCTCCTAACCATGAGACACACCTGGACCACATACTAAACACCTGATTTACCTGACGACACACACGCATACACACATACACACATACACACACACACACATGCATGAACACAACACACATGCAGAACAGAACTGTGATAGCCTAGAGACCCAGAAAACAAACCCCTGGGGATAAAACAGGGACAGACTATGATCACAATGACATTCAGCTCCCCTGCAATACTGGAGGAAGAGAGAGAGTATGTGTGTGTGTGTGTGTGTGTGAGAGAGAGAGAGAGAGAGAGGCACTGTGTGTGTGTGTGTGTGTGTGCGTGTGTGTGTGTGTGTGTGTGTGTGTGTGTGTGTGTGCGATGGCGGAAGCCAGACTGAGTGCTTTTCTGCTGTCAGTGTGATTAGGGGCCGTACAAATGTGATAGGAAGGGAGAGACAGGGGGAGGAAGGGAGGGAGGGAGGGAGAGAGAGAGAGAGAGAGAGAGAGAGAGAGAGAGAGAGAGAGAGAGAGAGAGAGAGAGGGAGACATTCTTCAAAGAGCTTGGGGAGGGTGAGGGAGGGTGAGCAGCTCTCCTACTGCATGCCCCCTCACACACACCCAAGGGTAGTGAGGTCATAGCTGCCCTGCCAGACCCTAGTGCCATGGAGAGTTTCGTTTACACACACATGCATACAGACAGAAACACACACACACACACACACATGCACACACACTCTAGCCACCCCCGCACACAAACAAACCCCGCTCCCTCCTCTCCCTCGCCCTTGCTCCTGTCTCCCTCAGGGTGGTTGTGTGGCGGGTGTGTGTATGTGTGTAGCAGTAGAATGCTTGCCTGGCTAGGTCACTATGACAACAACAGCCTCATTACCTCATCTCCATATTCAAGTGTGACGGTGTCATTGTGCAACGACAGGAAATCAAGTGTTTTAATCAATGGAGTGGTGAGAGGGAGGGAGAGAGGAGGGAGGAGGGAGGAGGAGGAGAGTGAAGGAGAATGGAGGGATGGAGGGAGGAGTGAAGGGAGGAGGGGGTGAAGGGAGGGAGGGAGTGAGGGAGTGAGGAGAAAGCAGGAGAGAGGGAGGCATGGAAGGGAGGAGGGAGAGGGAGAGGGAGAGGAGAGGGAGAGGGAGAGGGAGAGGGAGAGGGAGGGAGAGGGAGAGGGAGAGAGAGAGAGAGAGGGAGAGAGAGAGAGAGAGAGAGAGAGAGAGAGAGAGAGAGAGAGAGAGAGAGAGAGAGAGAGAGAGAGAGAGAGAGAGAGAGAGAGAGAGAAAGATGGATGGATGGATGGAGGAAGAGGGAGGAGGGAGGAGGGGGAAGAGAGGGTGTTAGATCCCAGTACAGAGTGATGCAGATGATGGAGTTGTCTGACAATCAGGCCATTTGTATCTCTCCTGGATAGAAGGGAGTGAGAAGGGGATACAATGGATAGAGAATGCTCTAGTGCTTGTGTGTGTAAGCGTGTATACGTATTTTCAGTATTGTACGTATGTGTGTGTAAGTGTATCTGTGTGTGAGCATGACGACTCTTGCACTTGAAGTTGTTAGATCAGCACTGACATCCCCCCCACACGCACACGCACACACACACACACACACACTCACACACACTCACACACACACACACACACACACACAGACACACACACACACACACACACATACACTGACACATTCACAGATATACACATACACATAAAGAGTAAAAGAGAAAGGTAAATAGAAAGAGAGAGAAGAGTGGCCTGTATGTAATATAACTAATATAACTAATATAACTATATGTCCTTTGAATAGTCACATTATTTACTAACCAACACCCTTTCCTGGGCTGTCCTTTACATAACCCTCTATAACTGACCAAATACTACATCCCAAGTGGTCCTATTCCCTTTGTAGTGCTGAGTGGTTTGAAAACCAGGGCTATTTTTATGTTTTATTTTTTATCTTTTTGTACCTTTTTGTGAAGGTAATAGATTTGAAATGTTATTTATTTCCCTTTGTTGTGCACTACTTTTGACCAGGGCCCATATAGGACTCTGTTCTATATGCACTATACTGTAGGGAATAGGGTGCCATTAGGGACGCAGTCTCCCATACAGAAATGACACATTAGCCCAGCCCTGTCTCACCGTCATACAACAGTCAGTAATGGGTTTCAAATGGGTTAAATTATGTTCATTTGGAGGTGTGTGAATATTCTGGCCAGCAGCACAATACCACATTAGTCATCTTGTTTAGTAAACAAACACAAGAGGGTACAGCACAGTGAGAGAGAGAGAGAGAGAGAGAGAGAGAGAGAGAGAGAGAGAGAGAGAGAGAGAGAGAGAGAGAGAGAGAGAGAGAGAGAGAGAGAGAGAGAGAGAGAGGGGAGAAATGAGAGAGGGAGAGAGAGGGGAGAAATGGAGAGAGGGAGAGAGAGAGAGATTACACAGACCACAAAGAATTTGAAAACAAATCCAACTCCCATATCTATTTGGTGAAATACCACAGTGTGCAATCACAGCAGCAAGATTTGTGACCTGTTGCCACAAGAAAAGGGCAACCAGTGAATAACAAACACCATTGTAAATACAACCCATATTTATGTTTACTTATTTTCCCTTTTGTACTTTAACTATTTGCACATAATATGACATTTGAAATGTCTGTATTCTTTTGGAACTTTTGTGAGTGTAATGTTTACTGTTAATATGTATTGTTTATTTCACTTTTGTTCATTATCTATTTCACTTGCTTTGGCAATGTAAACATATGTTTCCCATGCCAATAAAGCCTTTGAATTGAATTGAAATTGAGAGAAAGAGAGAGAGAGAGAGAGAGAGAGAGAGAGAGAGAGAGAGAGAGAGAGAGAGAGAGAGAGAGAGAGAGAGAGAGAGAGAGTGTGTGTGTATGTGTGTGTCTTGTTCTGCCTTTGTTTGTGTGTGTGTGTGTCTCTGTATGCGTTTATGCGCCAGTGCCTGTGTGCTGTTGTGTGACTGAGTGTCTGTGTGCTGTTGTGTGACTGAGTGTCTGTGTTCTGGTGTGTGACTGAGTGTCTGTGTTCTGCTGTGTGACTGAGTGTCTGTGTTCTGGTGTGTGACTGAGTGTCTGTGTGCTGTTGTGTGACTGAGTGTCTGTGTTCTGGTGTGTGACTGAGTGTCTGTGTGCTGTTGTGTGACTGAGTGTCTGTGTTATGGTGTGTGACTGAGTGTCTGTGTGCTGTTGTGTGACTGAGTGTCTGTGTTCTGGTGTGTGACTGAGTGTCTGTGTTCTGCTGTGTGACTGAGTGTCTGTGTTCTGGTGTGTGACTGAGTGTCTGTGTTCTGGTGTGTGACTGAGTGTCTGTGTTCTGCTGTGTGACTGAGTGTCTGTGTTCTGCTGTGTGACTGAGTGTCTGTGTTCTGGTGTGTGACTGAGTGTCTGTGATCTGGTGTCTGACTGAGTGTCTGTGTGCTGTTGTGTGACTGAGTGTCTGTGTTCTGGTGTGTGACTGAGTGTCTGTGTTCTGGTGTGTGACTGAGTGTCTGTGTGCTGTTGTGTGACTGAGTGTCTGTGTTCTGGTGTGTGACTGAGTGTCTGTGTGCTGTTGTGTGACTGAGTGTCTGTGTTCTGGTGTATGACTGAGTGTCTGTGTTCTGCGGTGTGACTGAGTGTCTGTGTTCTGCTGTGTGACTGAGTGTCTGTGTTCTGGTGTGTGACTGAGTGTCTGTGTTCTGGTGTGTGACTGAGTGTCTGTGTTCTGGTGTGTGACTGAGTGTCTGTGTGCTGTTGTGTGACTGAGTCTCTGTGTGCTGTTGTGTGACTGAGTGTCTGTTTTCTGGTGTGTGACTGAGTGTCTGTGTGCTGTTGTGTGACTGAGTCTCTGTGTTCTGGTGTGTGACTGAGTGTCTGTGTTCTGGTGTGTGACTGAGTGTCTGTGTTCTGCTGTGTGACTGAGTGTCTGGCCAGTCATTTTGGTGCAGTGGAGGAAAAGAGTAGTGGACCTGCGACTGGATTATTATCAGCAGTCGCCGTGACAATGGAGCCCTACCAGCCTTGTGACAGAGGGAGGAGGGGGAGGAGGAGAGGGGAGAGGGAGGGAGGAGGGCTGGGGGAAGGGGGGAGAGAGAGAGACTGCAGAGGGAATCAGTGATGGAGAAAATGGAGGGGAGGACAGGGAACTAATGGCCCAGAGACACAGCTGGCTGCAGACACTGAAGGACAAGAGACCGAGAAGAAAGAAAAGGGAACTAGTGAAGAACAAACACCATTGTAAATACAACCCATATTTATCTTGATTTATTTTCCCTTTTGTACTTTATATACAATGTTGTAAGAATGTGCCATTAGTTAGACATAATATGACAATTGAAATGTATCTATTCCTTTGGAACTTTTGAGCTTAATGTTTACTGTTAATATTTATTGTTTATTTAACTTTTGTTTACTATCTACTTCACTTGCTTTGGCAATGTTAACATACGTTTCCCATGCCAATAAAGCCCTTTAAATTGAATTGAATTGAAAGAGAGAGATGAAGGGATGAGAGAGAGAGAGAGAGAGAGAGAGAGAGAGAGAGAGAGAGAGAGAGAGAGAGAGAGAGAGAGAGAGAGAGAGAGAGAGAGAGAGAGAGGAGAGAAGGGGAGAGAGAGAGAGAGAGAGAGAGAGAGAGAGAGAAAGGAAGAGAGAGAGAGAGAGAGAGAGAGAGAGAGAGAGAGAGAGAGAGAGAGAAAGAGGAGAGGAGAGAAAGAGAGAAAGAGAGTGAGAGAGAGAGAGAGAGAGAGAGGAAAGAGAGAAAGAGGAGAAAGAAAGAGAGAGAGGAGAGAGAGGAGAGAGAGAGAGCAGAGCGAGAGCGAGAGCGAGAGAGAGAGAGAGAGAGAGAGAGATAGATAGATAGATAGATAGATAGATAGATAGATAGATAGATAGATAGATAGATAGATAGATAGAGAGAGAGAGAGAGAGGAGAGAGAGAAGTGAGAAAGAGAGAGAGAGGGCGAGAGAGAGGAGAGAGAGAGCGAGAGAGAGAGAGAGAGAGAGAGGAGAGAGAGAGAGGATAGGAGAGAAAGAGAGCGAGAGAGAGAGAGGGGAAAGAGGGCAAGGGAGAGAGAGAGAGAGAGAGGAGAGAGGAGAGAGAGAGAGAGAGAGAGAGAGAGAGAGAAGAGAGAAGAGAGAGAGAGAGAGAGAGAGAGAGAGAGAGAGAGAAGAGAAGAGAGAGAGAGAGAGATGACAAATGGTTTGATGAAGAATGCAAAAACCTAAGAAAGAAATTGAGAAACCTATCCAACCAAAAACATAGAGACCCAGAAAACTTGAGCCTAATCCTTCACTTTGGTGAATCACTAAAACAATACAGAAATACACTACGGAAAAAGAAGGAACAGCATGTCAGAAATCATCTCAATGTAATTGAAGAATCCATAGACTCTAACCACTTCTGGGAAAATTGGAAAACACTAAACAAACAACAACACGAAGAGCTATCTATCCAAAACGTTGATGTATGGGCAAACCACTTCTCCTATCTTTTTGGCCCTATAACAAAGAACAAACAGCAAAAAAATATACATGATCAAATACAAATCTTAGAATCAACTATTAAAGACTACCAGAACCCACTGGATTCTCCAATTACATTGAATGAACTACAGGACAAAATACAAACCTTCCAACCCAAAAAGGCCTGTGGTGTTGATGGTATCCTCAATGAAATGATAAAATATACAGACCACAAATTCCAATTGGCTATACTTAAACTCTTTAACATCATCCTTAGCTCTGGCATCTTCCCCAATATTTGGAACCAAGGACTGATCACCCCAATCCACAAAAGTGGAGACAAATTTGACCCCTATAACTATAATAATAATAATATAATATGCCTTTTAGCAGACGCTTTTATCCAAAGCGACTTACAGTCACGTGTGCATACATTTTTACGTATGGGTGGTCCCGAGGATCGAACCCACTACCCTGGCGTTACAAGCGCCATGCTCTACTAATTGAGCTACAGAGGACCACTACCATGGGATATGCGTCAACAGCAACCTTGGGAAAATCCTCTGCATTATCATTAACAGCAGACTAGTTCATTTCCTCAGTGAAAACAATGTACTGAGCAAATGTCAAATTGGCTTTTTACCAAAATACCATACGACAGACCACGTATTCACCCTGCACACACTAATTGACAAACAAACAAACCAAAACAAAGGCAAAGTCTTCTCATGCTTTGTTGATTCTAAAAAAGCTTTTGACTCAATTCAGCATGAGGGTCTGCTATACAAATTGATGAAAAGTGGGGTTAATGGAAAAACATACAACATTATAAAATCCATGTACACAAACAACAAGTGTGCGGTTAAAATTGGCAAAAAACACACACATTTCTTTCCACAGGGCCGTCGGGTGAGACAAGGATGCAGTTTAAGCCCCACCCTCTTCAACATATATATCAACGAATTGGCACCCGGCCTCACCCTACTAGAATCTGAAGTCAAATGTCTACTGTTTGCTGATGATCTGGTGCTTCTGTCAGCAACCAATGAGGGCCTACAGCAGCACCTAGATCTTCTCCACAGATTCTGTCAGACCTGGGCCCTGACAGTAAATCTCAAAAAGACAAAAATAATGGTGTTCCAAAAAAGGTCCAGTTGCCAGGACCACAAATACAAATTCCATCTAGACACCGTTGCCCTAGAGCACACAAAAAACGATACATACCTCGGCCTAAACATCAGCGCCACAGGTAACTTCCACAAAGCTGTGAACGATCTGAGAGACAAGGCAAGAAGGGCCTTCTATGCCATCAAAAGGAACATAAAATTTGACATACCAATTAGGATCTGGCTAAAAATACTTGAATCAGTTATAGAACCCATTGCCCTTTATGGTTCTGAGGTCTGGGGTCCGCTCACCAACCAAGAATTCACAAAATGGGACAAACACCAAATTGAAACTCTGCATGCAGAATTCTGCAAAAACATCCTCCGTGTACAACGTAAAAAAAACAAATAATGCATGCAGAGCAGAATTAGGCCAATACCCGCTAATTATCAAAATCCAGAAAAGAGCCGTTAAATTCTATAACCACTAAAAAGGAAGCGATTCCCAAACCTTCCATAACAAATCCATCACCTACAGAGAGATGAACTTGGAGAAGAGTCCCCTAAGTAAGCTTGTCCTGGGGCTCTGTTCACAAACACAAACAGACCCCACACAGCCCCAGGACAACAACAACAACAACAACAACACAATTAGACCCAACCAAATCATGAGAAAACAAAAAGAGAATTACTTGACACATTGGAAAGAACAAACAAAAAAACAGAGCAAACTAGAATGCTATTTGGCCATAAACAGAGAGTACACAGTGGCAGAATACCTGACCACTGTGACTGACCCAAACTTAAGGAAAGCTTTGACTATGTACAGACTCAGTGAGCATAGCCTTGCTATTCAGAAAGGCCGCTGTAGGCAGACCTGGCTCTCAAGAGAAGACAGGCTATGTGCACACTGCCCACAAAATGTGGTGGAAACTGAGCTGCACTTCCTAACCTCCTGCCAAATGTATGACCATATTAGAGACACATATTTCCCTCAGATTACAGCGATCCACAAAGAATTCGAAAACAAACCCAATTTTATAAACTCCCTTATCTACTGGGTGAAAAACCACAGTGTGCCATCACAGCTGCAAGATTTGTGACCTGTTGCCACAAGAAAAGGGCAACCAGTGAAGAACAAACACCATTGTAAATACAACCCATATTTATGTTTATTTATTTTCCCATTTGTACTTTAACTATTTGCACATTGTTACAACACTGTATATATACATAATATGACATTTGAAATGTCTTTATTCTTTTGAAACTTCTGAGTGTAATGTCTACTGTTAATATTTATTGTTTTTTTCACTTTTGTTTACTATCTACTTCACTTGCTTTGGCAATGTTAACACACGTTTCCCATGCCAATAAAGCCCTTAAATTGAATTGAAATTGATTGAATTGAATTGAGAGAGAGAGAGAGAGAGAGAGAGAGAGAGAGAGAGAGAGAGAGAGAGAGATGATGATGATGAAGGTATAGAGCTAGTGGAAGAGGGGGATAGAGAGCTTTTTCATGTCAAAGTAAAAGAGGAAGAGAAATAGAGAGAGAGATAGATAGATAATATAGGGGAAGAGAAAGAAGAGGGTGGTGGTGAAGGTTATTCTCTCTTGCTTTCTTCATCTGTTCATTCTGTTCTTTAAGTTCTATAGAAATAGCCATATAGACACAGTAGACATACTGTATTTCTACATATGGACGTATTGTGTGGCGTACTGCCATGCATGTCAATGCATTATCTTTGGCATAAATGAAGGTTTAATGACATAATAATGTTCTTTAATGACATAATTAAAACCAAAGGCTAAATCTAACAAAGCATGACATCTCTATTTCTGTTAATGAGAACAGTGTGATGTAGACATTGATCTCACACTCCAAATGTGTTTATCTCTTTTAGTAGAATAAGCTTATGGTTAGAAGCCAACTATTTATGCATATACATTTCCTATGATAAGCTGGGTGGTACAGTGAGGTTAGATTATGACATACTGTACTATACTGTAGTATTGATGTAGCTATTTTATGAATTTGATATACAGAAAATTGGATTATTATCACCCACGGCAATAGAGCTCATGACAGAATAATGTCACATGTGTCTAGTCTGATCCATAGTAGTCAAGTATTATTTAGGAGTAGGATAATGACTTATTTACTACAATACCCACAATCCTCTCACTTTTCAACGCCTCATCAGCTAACCTTGGACTTTGACATATGCACAGTGCATAAATTATTGGGTTACAGACTTGGTGTGTATGTATGTGTTTGTGTGTTTGTGTCTGTGCCTGTGTGTGTGTGTGTGTGTGTGTTTGTGTCTGTGCCTGTGCGTGTGTGTGTGTGTGTGTGTGTGCGTGTGCGTGTGCGTGTGTGTGTGCGTGTGCGTATACGTGCATGTTTGTGAGTGACAGGCGGTTGCTACAGTGCAAGGTAGATTTTAAAGGAAGAGAGAAAATGAGAGAGGGAAAGAGAGAAAAGAAGAGAGGAGAAGAAAAGGCTACATAATAACCGTGTAATGGGGGGAATGGAGAAAGTGAAAGAGAGAAGATTGGTGTCAAGAGTCGTAAATGAGAGAGAGATGGAAAAGAAATAGGAGAAAGTGGAGGGACTGGAAAGGAGAGAGAAAATAGTGTGAGGGAGAAGGGTATAGCAGCTACATATGACATTGATAGAACACCAGAAGAATGAATGGAGAGAGTGAAAAAGAAAGGGCTAAAAGGAGAGAGGAAGCGAGGGGGAGACAGAATGAGGCAGGCAGAGTGAGAGAATGAAAGAGAAGGATGCTAAGGGAAGAGAGATAAAGAGAGAGAGGGTACTAAAAGGGAAGAGGCAGGGTTAGACGGCCAGGCAGAGTGAGAGATTGAAGTACAGACATGTTAAGAGAGGAGAGCAAGATACAGAGAGAGAGAAGGCTAAAAGGAGAGAGGGATGGAGGGAAGGAGTGATGGAGGGAGGAGGAGGGAGAGTGACTGAGAGCGACAGGCTGTCTGAGCTCACAGTCAGTCCAGGATGAGCTGGTAGATGTCAGAGAGAGGAGTGAGGGAGGGGGGAGAGGAGGATGGGAGGAGGGGAGGAGAGGAGGAGGGGAGGGAGGAGAGGAGGGGAGGGAGGAGGGGAGAAGGGGAGGAGCTGGGAGTTGAGGAGCAGAGGAGGAGTGGAGGGAGGGGAGGGAGGGGAGGGAGGGGAGGGTGGGGGAGCTTTTCAATCTCAATCTGTCTCTCGGTCTCTCACACACACCTCCTCCTCTCTCCTTACCTTTCAGTCAGAGGTGACCGCACTGACAGAGCTGCTTTCCCTCCACTTTCACACTCTTTCTTTCCCCCTTTCTTTCTCTTCCCCTTTCTCCCTCTCCCCCTTCAGACAAAAGGACTGCAGGTCGGTTCCCACCTGGGCAGTAGACTCTCTGCTAGACTCAACTACCGACCCTCAAGAGATGAAGTACTGCTGGTCTTCACTCTCTGAGACTCAGAGAACTGGGACACCTGGGTTGTATTCATTAGTGCACACCGTAGTAAAACAAGAGTTTCTTATTGGACAATATCAGGTAGGTCCCCGTTTCGGCCTGTTTGCTTCCGTTTGGTTCCGAGTGAATACGACCCTGGGACAGGTGTGTGAATTCTGACCAATCATAAATTATTACAAGTATTCAAGGAAAAAGGGCTCTTAGTTAAATAAGTACAACAGCCAATCATGCACAGGCATTCATCCACATCCACATTGGCTAGGATCCCAGTTCAAGAAGGTCAAAATCATGATGACATGATTTCAGTATCTTTACATAACATCATAACATTCCATGATAACACAATATGTAAATGAGCCCCAGTCCCTGTACACACACTGAACTGTTACATTAGTTCACCTCCTAGTGAGACACTATAACTCTCTCTGTTACTCCTTAGCTCCTGACTGCGGCGGTGGAGGTTAGAGTGCCTCTCCTGGTGTGTGTGTGTGGGTGTCAGACCACATGAATAAATATGGACACACGGGCAGGCAGGGTTTGTTTACTGTTGTGATGTTAAATGTGTGTAGTGTCGAGACTGTGGGCCATGACTCTCTCTCCACAACAGGCTAGCATGGCTAGGCTAACACATTAGTTTAATACTGGCCTGATGCTAAGCTAAGCTAATTTTGCAATGCAGCCATATACCCTTCAGTCAGCCTGTCTGAATCTCACCATCACATTATCTCACTGGACACAGACTGTGTCCCACATGGCACTCTATGCAGGTATAGGTCACTATTTTTGACCTGAGTCCTGTGGGGATTGGATCTCTGAGCTGGCAGTTGGCTCGTCCATCAGTTTCCCTGCCCCTCTTTCCCTCACTTATCTTTCACTCCCACTCTTCCTCTCCTCCCCTCTTCTCCCGTTGTTAGTATACAGTGCTGCTGGTGCCTATGCTGCAGGTGAGTGTTTATGTGTATGCATGAATATTTGTTTGTCTGCATTCATGGATGTGCGTGATATGAATGTGTGTACATGCAAATGTTGGCTTCTGTGTGTGTTTGTGTGTGTGTGTGTGTGTGTGTGTCCGCATAGTAAAGAGAGCAATGGTTGAAGGCATTTTAACTAGAGCAGTGGATACTGTGTTTTCTCTGTTGAAAAGCTGTTTTTCTCTCCCTCTCACACGCATGCACGCACACACACGCACACACACGCACACACACACACGCACACACACACGCACATACACACACGCACACACACACACACACGCACACTTCAGTACAAGACTCAGGGTAGAGAGTGCCATTTAGTGGCAGCGGCGAAGCTTTGCAGCAGCCAGATCACCCGTGATGCAAGTCAGTATTGGACATCCATTTATGTCTGAGGACGTTGTGAGATGATGTGGAAACCGGCCACTAGGGTCAACAGTGAGCGCTGTTCCCTTCAAGTAGGTTTCGGTTGTGGACGGGGATTGTGGATGGGTGTAAGCCTCTGCCTCTGCTTCCAAAGGTTGCAAGTTTGAATCCACCGATAGAAAGTAATTTTTGTTTTAAGCCTATCCCAAACCTTAACCCTTAGCTTAACGATTCGGAGTTAATGCCTAACATTAAGATTTCATAGTTAATTCCTAAACTTAACCCTAAACTTAAAAATTCAGAGTTAATCCCTAAACCTAACCTTAAACACTTTGAAATTTGAAATTTGCAACAAATTCAAAATTTGACGTTTGAGAAACATGGATGAACGTCTAATTCTGACATGAGACTGTGAGAGCTAGTTGTTTTCAGATGGCTCCTCTGCAGTCCAGATGCTGTGTGTGTTCGTGTGTGTATGTGTATGTGAGTGATTGATCACTGGTCCTATCCTCTCTCAGGTGCTAGTGTGATTCAGCAGGCTCTGATTCATGTCTCTGAGAGGGAGAGAGAGAAAATATATATATATATATATATATATATATATATATAGAGAGAGAGAGAGAGAGAGAGAGAGAGAGAGAGAGAGAGAGAGAGAGAGAGAGAGAGAGAGAGAGACCCAGATCTGGCTCTTAAGAAAGTAGACACTTTAAAGAAGGATATGCCATCATAAAGGAGACACATCTGTGTCTCAATTCGCACCCTATTCCTTATATATTGCACTACTTTTGATCAAGGACCATAGGGCTGTGGTCAAAATCAGTGCACTGTATAGGAAAAGGGGTGCTGTTTGGGACACAGATACAGAATGGAGGCCACTCTGTAAATTTCCTTCCAATCCAGGATACTTCACACTAGATTAGAGTCTTCACCATATGAATAAAATATGTCTATGTTCTGACATTCAGATACTGTTGTTCTATCCTGCCTCAGCTCAGCTTCCTGAGGAAAGAACATGAGAGGAAAGGGGAGGAGAGGAGGAGGAGTGAGGAGAGGAGATGAGAGGGGAGGAGGAGGAGTGAAGAGAGGAGATGAGAGGGGAGGAGGAGTGAAGAGAGGAGATGAGAGGGTAGGAGGAGGAGGAGTGAAGAGAGGAGATGAGAGGGTAGGAGGAGGAGTGAAGAGAGGAGATGAGAGGGGAGGAGGAGGGAGAGAGGAGATGAGAGGGGAGGAGGAGGAGGAGTGAAAAGAGGAGATGAGAGGGTAGGAGGAGGAGTGAAGAGAGGAGATGAGAGGGGAGGAGGAGGAGGAGTGAAGAGAGGAGATGAGAGGGGAGGAGGAGGAGTGAAGAGAGGAGATGAGAGGGAGGAGGAGGAGTGAAGAGAGGAGATGAGAGGGGAGGAGGAGGAGTGAAGAGAGGAGATGAGAGGGGAGGAGGAGGAGTGAAGAGAGGAGATGACACGGGAGGAGAGGAGAAAAGGATAGAAGAGAGGAGATGACACGGGAGGAGAGGAGGAGAGGAAAGGAGAGGATGGGAGAGAAGAGCAGAAGAAAGGAGTGAAGAAGTTGTGCTTGTTCTCTGTGCTGTCATGACAGCACGATGCGTGGTGGATGTGGCCATCCGGGCACCGTGGATACGGCAGGTCTGTCGATAGATGTCTCATCAGGGACATTAACATCCTTTCATGTTTTCATCCAATGAGAACTTTAGCAATTAGCCTCTGCAGTGGCTAGCTGTTAGCAGGCTGCTGACTGCTGAAGTGATGACTCACACAGCATGTTTGTGTGTGTGTGTGTGTGTGTGTGTGTGTGTGTAGGTGTGGGTGTGTGTGTGTTAGCTATCAGCTAACGTGGTAATTAGACATGATTGAAAGGGGTGGTCAGTGGATTGCACAATGATGCGATTGAAGAATATGAATGATGTCTGTGTGTCGTTGTTAATGACGTCTATATGTTGTCTATGTATTGTCAGACGTGTATCGTCTGTATAACATCTAAGTGAGGTGTTGTTTGTGTACGGTGTCCATATTAGAACAGCCTCAGTCACAGCAGGAGTTGTTTCAGAGTGCAATCTGAGATGTGTGTCTGAGGTGACAAACAATGCAGAGACACACCGCACCTAACACAGAAATTTCCACTGCCCACACACACTGCGCCCACCTCTGCAATGCTGCGTCCTTTTGCTCTACCCCACAGAGAGAGAGAAAGAGAGAGAGAGAAAAAAGAGAGAGAGAAAGAAACAGACAGGGAGAGAAAGTCCATTATCACCAACACCACTGCTCTCTCTGTGACTTGGCCCGCCTGCCCGCCGTCGGCATTCCGATGCCCATTGTCCCTGCCCATCGGCATAGCGATGCCCATTGTCACATCCTGTCACCATGGCAATGCCCATTATCCCTTGCCAATTGTTTCCTTAGGCTGGCAGAGGGCCTATGCCCACTCTCACACACAGGCACTCACTGGTTGCGTGGCACTAGTTGCTATGGAGGCTAATTTACTGCTGAGGCGCTCTTTTTGTGTCCATAGCATGGGGGTAGTCAACCGTAATACACACAGACACACAGAGATGCACACACACACACCCAAGCAAGCAAGCATACACACGTGCATGTGCACACGCACTCTCTCACACACACACACACACACACACACACACACACACACACACACACACACACACACGCACGCACGCACGCACGCACGCACACACACACACACACACACACACACACACACACACACACACACACACACACACACACACACACACACACACACACACACACACACACACACACACACACACACACACACACACACACACACACACACACACACACACACTCAGTGACCTAGCAACAGCCTTGTTCTGGATGTGTGGTAGGGGAGTATAGTTAATGAACACAGCAGGAGCTATGTCCAGGGATTCACTTCCCCTTTACTTAAATGATTGAAATTATCGTCCAATACACACTGGGAGGCTGTGGCCATGTGACCCAGGTATTAAGCAGTTGATTGGCTAAAGGTCGGAGTTCATAATGAAATGATAGCCAATGTTAGAGTCTGGGACAGGTTTCTGTACATAGCAACACCAAGGATAATGAAGGTAGACAGATCCATACAACAATCTCCTTTAAATGGCCTTTTCCTATTCCAGATGGGGATTCACTATAGTGTATGCAAACACCCCCATCTCCCCTCCTCCACACAACCGCTTTGTGTGTGTGTATGCTTGTGTGTCTGTTTTCATGGCCATTTTATACTGTGGGGGGAATTCACTGCTATCAGACTGAGAGGTAGTCAGCTGTGGTTGCAGTCTAGTCCCCTGAGGATCCCCTCTACCCTAACCTCCTCCCTATCTCTTCCACACACACACACACACACACACACACACACACACACACACACACACACACACACACACACACACACACACACACACACACACACACACACACACACACACACACACACACACACACACACACACACACACACACACACACACACACACTCCCCATCCCCCCATAGAGAACATCTCATCTGTCCTATCCTGATCCCCAATACCAACCTTCTCTCCACCACTAATGTAATCTGTCCTCCCTCCTCCTTCCCCCACTCCTCTACAGGGTTCCACAGGGGTCTGTTTGTTTGATGCAGCAGAGATGCTGCTATGCTATCATAGCCAGTGTGCTGTCCTGAGGGTAAGACCATGACCTAGATGGCACTAATGCCTCATCGTCATCATCGTTGTCGTCGTCGTTAGAACCACTGACATCATTAGTGTCACCATCATTATCATGTCTTTCTGCCTGAAAAATAAAAACAATAAAAACATTTGTCCTCTTCCTTTACCTGCCACGCACCTTGACAATAAAGAGTTTTCACTTAGGCACCTGTTAGTGGTGTGTGTTACCTGTTAGTGGTGTGTGTTAGTGGTGCATGTTAGGGGTGCGTGTTAGTGGTCCGTGTTAGCGGTGCGTGTTAGCGGTGCGTGTTAGCGGTGCGTGTTAGCGGTGTGTGTTAGCGTTGTGTGTTAGTGGTGTGCGTGTGTACGTGCAACATCAGTGCGCATGTTTGTGATTGCAGTCTGATGCGTGTGTGTGTGCCTCTCCGTCTCTGTGTGTGTGTGTTTGATCGTTAGACAGTGCAGATCCTCTCCTCTCCTCATCCCCCGTTCCTTCTTTCTTTTCAATTCCTCTCCCTCCGTTGCAAAACTCAAACGCGCCGTTGGAAGCGACGGGTAAACTTTTCAAAGGCTATTGTTTCTCTCTGATCAGTGCGTGGAGATGGCGGTATGATAGTGGCAGTTACAATCAAACCCCCTCTCTCTTTCTCAGCCTCATGTTCATCTGCAGCTTGTCCTGGCAACACATGACTAAATACTGCTTCTTATCTCACTGTATTAATCTATCTGTCTGCCTCTTTCTCTTTCTCTCTCTCTCTCTTTCTCTCAATTCAATTAAATTCAAGGGGCTTTACTGGCATGGATAAACAAAAGTGAAATGAACAATAAAAAGTGAACAGTAAATATTACACTCACACAAGTTCCAAAAGAATAAAGACATTCCAAATATCATATTATGTCTATATACAGTGTTGTAACAATGTGCAAATAGTTAAAGTAAAAAAAGGTAAAATAAATAAACTTATAAAAATATGGGTTGTATTTACAATGGTGTTTGTTCTTCACTGGTTGCCCTATTCTTGTGGCAACAGGTCACAAATATTGCTGCTGTGATGGCACACTGTGGTATTTCACCCAATAGATATGGGAGTTTACACTTGGCAGGAGGTTAGGAAGTGTAGCTCAGTTTCCAGCTCATTTTGTGGGCAGTGTGCACATAGCCTGTGTTCTCTTGAGAGCCAGGTCTGCATAAAACGACCTTTCTCAATAGCAAGGCTATGCTCACTGAGTCTGTACATAGTCAAAACGTTCCTTAATTTTGGGTCAGTCACAGTGGTCAGGTATTCTGCCACTGTGTACTCTCTGTTTAGGGCCAAATAGCATTCTAGTTTGCTCTGTTTTTTTGTTAATACTTTCCAAAGTAATTATATTTTTGTTTTCTCATGATTTGGTTGGGTCTAATTGTGTTGCTGTCATGGGGCTCTGTGGGGTCTGTTTGTGTTGGTGAACAGAGCCCCAGGACCAGCTTGCTTAGGAGATTATTCTCCAGGTTCATCTCGCTGTAGGTGATGGCTTTGTTATGGACGGTTTGGGAATCGCTTCCTTTTAGATGGTTGTAGAATTTAACGGCTCTTTTCTGTATTTTGATAATTTGCGGGTATCGGCCTAGTTCTTCTCTGCATGCATTATTTGGTGTTTATCGTTGTACACTGAGAATATTTTTGCAGAAATCTGCATGCAGTCTTGTGAATTCTTGGTTGGTGAGCAGACCCCAGACCTCACAACCATAAAGGGCAATGGGTTCTATAACTGATTCAAGTATTTTTAGCCAGATCCTCATTGGTATGTCAAATGTTGTGTTCCTTTTGATGGCATAGAAGGCCCTTCTTTTCTTGTCTCTCAGATCGTTCACATCTTTGTGGAAATTACCTGTGGCGCTGATGTTTAGGCCGAGGTATGTATCGTTTTTTGTGTGCTCTAGGGCAACGGTGTCGAGATGGAATTTGTATTTGTGGTCCTGGCAACTGGACTTTTTTTGGAACCATTATTTTGGTCTTACTGAGATTTACTGTCAGGGCCCAGGTCTGACAGAATCTGTGGAGAAGTTCTAGGTACTGCTGTAGGCTCTCCTTGGTTGGGGACAGAAGCACCAAATCATCAGCAAACAGAAGACATTTGACTACAGATTCTAGTAGGGTGAGGCCAGGTGCTGCAGACTGTTCTAGTGCCCTCGCCAATTCATTGAAATATATGTTGAAGAGGGTGGGGCTTAACCATCACATCTATCAGTTCTCATTTGCTTTGATGAAACAGTGCCATGGTAACACTACAGGCACCATTGTAACAAGCTGTCTATAGATGTAATCATATCACACAAAGCATTGGCCCCAGGTTAGAATGTACCAAAGCCATAGTTACAGATCTTTTTACGTGCATCAATGCACATAGGCAATTCACAGTAGCGTATCATCCTGAGTCATATTCATTAGGGCATACCTGATCATAGCAAAACTTTTTGCAACAGAATACAAAAACAAGCATTTTTTATTGGACAAATTCAGGTGTTCCCTCACTGTTTCAGTCTGTTTTCTTCCGATTGATACCTAATGAATAGGACCCTGGTTACTGATGATACTGGCAAATGCGAAGGCTCTGATGAACCAACCACCCGTCGGTAATACACTAACTACCCACCCACCCCCACTCCCCACAACATGTTATTAATCAGAGTATCTAAGGGAGGCCCTGTCCCATAGGGGTTAGACACGTGCACCCTGTTCTCTTTATAGTGCACTTCCCATAGGGCTCTGGTCAAAAGTAGTGCACTAAGTAGGGTATAGGATGCCATTTCGGACATAATCTCAGATGGGTCTCTATGGAGCATACATAAATAAAGAAGAAAGACATTATGGTATTTATGACTATGGATGCATTCCAAATGGCACCCTATTCCCTATGTAGTGCAATACTTCTATAGGGCACCCTATGGACCCTGGTCAAAAGTAGTGCACTATATCAGGAATAGGAGTGTGTGCTGTTCTGAGTCAGTGGCTTGGTAAATACTGCAGGGGGAGCAGAGAAGAGCAGAACAGTGTCCCCCCACCTCCCCCCACAAAAACAGCACTAAGCACTCCCTCAAAATCATACAGACAGAAGCACTGTAGCCAGCATACTGATGAGGCTTCACCTCTCTCTGCTATCTATCTATCTATCTATCTATCTATCTATCTATCTATCTATCTATCTATCTATCTATCTATCTATCTATCTATCTATCTATCTATCTATCTATCTATCTATCTATCTATCTATCTATCTATCTATCTATCTATCTATCTATCTATCTATCTATCTATCTATCTATCTATCTATCTATCTATCTATCTATCTATCTATCTATCTATCTATCTATCTATCTATCTATCTATCTATCTATCTATCTATCTATCTATCTATCTATCTATCTATCTATCTATCTATCTATCTATCTATCTATCTATCTATCTATCTATCTATCTATCTATCTATCTATCTATCTATCTATCTATCTATCTATCTATCTATCTATCTATCTATCTATCTATCTATCTATCTATCTACACTGCTCAAAAAAATAAAGGGAACACTAAAATAACACATCCTAGATCTGAATGAATGAAATAATCTTATTAAATACTTTTTTCTTTACATAGTTGAATGTGCTGACAACAAAATCACACAAAAATGATCAATGGGAATCAAATGTATCAACCCATGGAGGTCTGGATTTGGAGTCACCCTCAAAATTAAAGTGGAAAACCACACTACAGGCTGATCCAACTTTGATGTAATGTCCTTAAAACAAGTCAAAATGAGGCTCAGTAGTGTGTGTGGCCTCCACGTGCCTGTATGACCTCCCTACAACGCCTGGGCATGCTCCTGATGAGGTGGCGGATGGTCTCCTGAGGGATCTCCTCCCAGACCTGGACTAAAGCATCCGCCAACTCCTGGACAGTCTGTGGTGCAACGTGGCGTTGGTGGATGGAGCGAGACATGATGTCCCAGATGTGCTCAATTGGATTCAGGTCTGGGGAACGGGCGGGCCAGTCCATAGCATCAATGCCTTCCTCTTGCAGGAACTGCTGACACACTCCAGTCACATGAGGTCTAGCATTGTCTTGCATTAGGAGGAACCCAGGGCCAACCATCCCAGCATATGGTCTCACAAGGGGTCTGAGGATCTCATCTCGGTACCTAATGGCAGTCAGGCTATCTCTGGCGAGCACATGGAGGGCTGTGCGGCCCCCCAAAGAAATGCCACCCCACACCATGACTGACCCACCGCCAAACCGGTCATGCTGGAGG
This sequence comes from Coregonus clupeaformis, assembly GCF_020615455.1. Taxonomy (NCBI): domain Eukaryota; kingdom Metazoa; phylum Chordata; class Actinopteri; order Salmoniformes; family Salmonidae; genus Coregonus; species Coregonus clupeaformis. The sequence goes on along the minus strand of NC_059198.1, from coordinate 4,923,493 downwards.
ATGTTGCAGGCAGCAGAACGTTCTCCACGGCGTCTCCAGACTCTGTCACGTCTGTCACATGTGCTCAGTGTGAACCTGCTTTCATCTGTGAAGAGCACAGGGCGCCAGTGGTGAATTTGCCAATCTTGGTGTTCTCTGGCAAATGCCAAAAGTCCTGCACGGTGTTGGGCTGTAAGCACAACCCCCACCTGTGGACGTCGGGCCCTCATACCACCCTCATGGAGTCTGTTTCTGACCGTTTGAGCAGACACATGCACATTTGTGGCCTGCTGGAGGTCATTTTGCAGGGCTCTGGCAGTGCTCCTCCTGCACCTCCTTGCACAAAGGCGGAGGTAGCAGTCCTGCTGCTGGGTTGTTGCCCTCCTACGGCCTCCTCCACGTCTCCTGATGTACTGGCCTGTGTCCTGGTAGCGCCTCCATGCTCTGGACACTACGCTGACAGACACAGCAAACCTTCTTGCCACAGCTCGCATTGATGTGCCATCCTGGATGAGCTGCACTACCTGAGCCACTTGTGTGGGTTGTAGACTCCGTCTCATGCTACCACTAGAGTGAAAGCACCGCCAGCATTCAAAAGTGACCAAAACATCAGCCAGGAAGCATAGGAACTGAGAAGTGGTCTGTGGTCACCACCTGCAAAACCAGTCCTTTATTGGGGGTGTCTTGCTAATTGCCTATAATTTCCACCTGTTGTCTATTCCATTTGCACAACAGCATGTGAAATGTATTGTCAATCAGTGTTGCTTCCTAAGTGGACAGTTTGATTTCACAGAAGTGTGATTGACTTA
>NC_059198.1:4872705-4917705 GCF_020615455.1 Coregonus clupeaformis | reverse complement strand
GTTTTGTGGATGGGACTACCAGCTCTCTGAAACCTAGAAGGCAACCAGTGGGTCCGTCTCCTCTATACCATGTTTCTTGTAGGATGACAATGTCTGTATTTCCGATTTCTTTGGTGAAGTCCAGATTCCTGCTCTTTAGGCCAAAGGCAGATGACCTCAGGCCTTGGATATTCCAGGATGAAATAGTGAAGGCTTTGTGTTCCATAAAGTGTCTAATGTTGTTGGTTGTGTGGTTTGGCTTCAGGCCAGTAATTGTGAGCAGAGCCTGCTGCGCATCTGGTACATGCCATCTCTCTCTCTCTCTCTCTCTCTCTCTCTCTCTCTCTCTCTCTCTCTCTCTCTCTCTCTCTCTCTCTCTCTCTCTCTCTCTCTCTCTCTCTCTCTCTCTCTCTCTCTCTCTCTGTTATCTCTTTCTCTCTCTCTCTCTGGTATCTCTCTCTCCCTCTCTCTGTTATTACCCCCTCTTCTCTGCCCTTTCTTCCCCCTTCTTCTCTCATCCATGCGCTCACCCCTCTTCATGCTAACCCCCTATCTTTCTCTCTATCTCTCTCCCTCTCTCCCTTTCTCTCTCTCTTTCTCCCTCTCTCCCTCTCTCTCTCTTTCTCGATGAATTCTCTGAGAGAGGAAGTCTGTCCAAGCGAAGCATCAATTTCAGTCAGCTGTGACACTGCAGTCTCAGTGCAACATTGAATGGCTGCTAGCCGAGCAGAGCAGAGCTGAGATGCCTTGGACAGGGACTATGCAGTTTATGACCATCAAGGACACCTTAGCGCATCACACACATACACACATACACACACACTCACACACACACACGCACACACACATGCACACATAGACACACAAACACCTGACCCCCTTGAGCATTATAGCATAGCTTACACATTAGAAATATCCCCCAATAGGTCACACACTCTATATTAAAGATGTTTTAGAATACACACACACATGCACACACACACGCACACACACACACACACACACTGGTTCTTTCTGCATTGCTTTACATGCTGGTTTCATAAGGTGTTGCTGTTCCTTTTAGGGAAGCAGACTTACATAACCAAGTACAGGCCTAAGAAAAAGCGTGCTATAACAAATCATGAGTCTGGTATAAGGTTAGAGTACTGTTATAGCTACTACGCAACACAACCACAGGGTAAGAAAGGATACCATATAATGCTGCTATAGGATGCTCTGTTTTGTACGTAGCACAAGAAAAACAACCCAACAATGATTTCATATTTCATAGTCTCTATGTTCTATTTCTGAGATGGTTGCTGTGATCATTGAAAAATATAAAATGATGCTTGTTTCTGGAGTTTTTGTTGTTGATAGAAATAATAAATTAACCAGACAAAACAGGCAGTGTTTACTGTAATGCAGAAATACAACCCAATCAAAAACAATGGCCTTAGAAACAGGCATAAACCAGCATCCTAATGAATGTAAATACAGAGCATTAGTTTACATGAGGGACTGTCTGTCCTCTACACCATACACACGCCCCCTCCACAGCCTCTGCTGCCATTCAAACACAGCCCTTATCCTCCATCCAGCCCTCTGTGCTCTGTCCATCTTGCTCTTTACCAACAGTGAGCATTAGCTACCCAGCAGAAAGAAGAGAAAGCACAATACCTGTCTTATAGTTGTCAACCTCCTTTCTTCTCCTCTTTTTCCTCCTTCCCTCTTTTTCCTCCTTCCCTCGTTCCCTCGTTCCCTTCTTCCACAGCCGAAGCAAGCGGAGCCGAGCGGAGCAGGAATGAATCCTTCCCGCGATGCGAAAATGGCACCAGTATTCCCTGTCAGCCGCGGCAGCCTCTCTCTCTATTTCTCCCTCTCACTCACTCACTCTCTCACTCTCTAGCTCACCTCCCTCCTTCCCCCTGCTGCCATGTTGTGTGTGCAGGGCGGGGGGGCTGTAGGGGGTAGGGGGTAGGGGGTAGGGTGTACAAGGGGAGGGGAGGACAGGGAACAGCAATGGATAGTGGAAGAGGAGGAGGAGGAGGGGGGGGGGGAAGGGCTCTGGGGGATAGGAAAGCAATTAGAAGGCAGCCCCTCTCCCTTCCAGACAGGTGGGGGGGAGGTGGAGGTGGGAGGGGGGAGGCTATAGGGGGATGTATAGTGGAATTATCTCAGGGGGGCTGCCTCTGACTGTTGGGGAGTCTAGCAGTCCATCCACCAGCCACAGAGCCACAGACTGTGTGTGTATGTGTGTGTGATTGTGTAGGTGTGTGTATGTGTGTGTGTGTGTGTGTGTGTGTGTATGTATGTGTGCGTGTGTGTGTGTGAGAGAGAGAGAGAGAGAGAGAGAGAGAGAGAGAGAGAGAGAGAGAGAGAGAGAGAGAGAGAGAGAGAGAGAGAGAGAGAGCGGAAGAGAGTGATTGTGTGCATGTGTTTGTGTGTCAGAGGAGAAGGGAGTGATTATGTGTGTGTGTGTGTCGGAGGGGAAGGGAGTGATTGCTGATGCACAGGGAAAGAAATGGAAAGGGGGGGTCAGGGAGAAGAGGAGGGGTCGATCAGTGGGACCACCTGCTCCCGTACTGAAGAGCACAGAGAGGCAGAGAGAAAGGGAGGATGCCAGCTTCAAAGCCTCTCAGATTAGCTCTCTCTCTATCCCTCCCTCTCCCTCTCCCTCTACTCTCTTCTCCTATCACTCTCTATCTCTCTCTTCCTCTCTCTCTCTACTGTCTTCCCCTCTACCTCTCACTCTCTATCTCGCTCTTCCTCTCTCCTCTCTTCTCCTATCTCTATCTATCTCTCTCTCTATCTCTCACTCTCTATCTCTCTCTTCCTCTCTCTCTCTACTGTCTTTCCATATCCCACTATATCTCTCTCTTCCTCTCTCTCTCTACTCTCTTCTCCTATCTCTCTCTATCTCTCTCTTCCTCTCTCCTCTCTTCTCCTATCTCTCTCTATCTCTCTCTTCCTCTCTCTATCTCTCACTCTATATCTCTCTTTTCCTCTCTCTCTCTACTGTCTTTCCCTATCCCACTATATATCTCTCTTCCTCTCTCTCTCTACTCTCTTCTCCTATCTCTCTCTATCTCTCTCTTCCTCTCTCTCTACTCTCTCTCTCTCTCTCTCTCTCTCTCTCTCTCTCTCTCTCTCTCTCTCTCTCTCTCTCTCTCTCTCTCTCTCTATCTCTCACTCACTATCTCTCTCTTCCTCTCTCTACTCTCTTCTATCTCTCTCTATCTCTCTCTTCCTCTCTCTCTCTACTGTCTTCCCCTATCCCTCTCTCCCTCTCTCTCTTTATCTCTCACTCTTTATCTCTCTCTTCCTCTCTCTCTCTACTCTCTTCTCCTATCTCTCTCTATCTCTCTATTTCTTTATTTCTATCTCTCCTTGAATATGTGTGGCAAGGAGACTGCATGCATGTGTGAATACAAATGTGTGAATGTGGGAGAGGTTGAGTGTTTGTTTATGTATGTGTTAATTAACATTCTGAAATTTCAAAGTGGAACTGACAAACTTTAGAAGCCTTTTTAAAACTCAAATACACTACAAGTTTGCATTTCCTGCTGTGATCAAATTAAGAGTGATCAAATTAAGATCCTACATCTGTATGTGGTTATGTGTGTGATTGTGAGAAAGGGAGAGACAGGAGGGCAAAAGAGTGTATCAGAAAGGGAGATGGGCAAGTGTCCCTCTCTCCCTCTCTGTTCGAGAGGGAGAGAGGAAGAGCGAGAAAGAGAGGAAGCAAGAGAGAGACAGAGAGAGAGAGAGAGAGAGAAAGAGAAAGACTCTTTTGATGGAGAGGGGCTGTGCCAGAGACTGTGTGTGTACGGGAGAGAGTGTGTGCGTGTGTGTGTCACTGATTGTGCCATTAATTAAAATAAGGAGGGAGGACGTGAGTAGAGGGGAGGGGGACTGTATCTCTCCTCCCATCCGACCATCTTGTGCTCTCTCTCTCTCCCTACCTCCCTCCCTCCCTCCCTATGAATGCTGGATGAGGCTGGAGGCTGACTGCTGGCTGCTGCTCAGGTGCCTGTGAATAATAAGGATTATATAGATATGAAGACTTCCTTTCTATATACTTCATCTCTCTCTGTTTCTCCCTCTGTTTCGCTCTGTTTCTCTCTGTCTCTCTCTCTCGCTCTCTCTCTTGCTCTCCCTCTCTCTCTCTCTCTCTCTCTCTCTCTCTCTCTCTCTCTCTCTCTTTCTCTCCCCTTCTCTCTCTCTCTCTCTCTCTCTCTCTCTCTCTCTCTCTCTCTCTCTCTCTCTCTCTCTCTCTCTCTCTCTCTCTCTCTCTCTCTCTCTCTCTCATCCTGTCTTTTTCCCCCCTGCCATGCAAGAGCAACACAGCACAGACCTGCTCGAGCATATCTCGGTCATTCCGCCGCGGTACTGTTGTTGTGCAACAGAGATATTTTCATTCGGTGCGGAAACATCGTCTGTCTCCCCCTCCTCCTCCTCCTCCGCTGAATATATCTTGAGCTGGGTAATTATAGCGGCAGCCCGAGCACGCTACTCACGGGAAGATGCACGCACTCACACACACACACACACACACACACAAAGGGGTTCAAGGGCGATTGATTTAGAGTTTAATTTCTCTCTGGCGCTCTTGACGCGAAAGGACACGACTCTGTCTGACCTTGACGACAGACAGTGATTTTGTCTCCGTCTGCGACTGTCGCATGAACCACAAAAACACTGTAGTAGCCTGGTCCATATGTCACACAATATTCAGCATCTTTACCTACTTCACTTTAATAATTTGCCAATTATCATTTTTTTGTATCTTACCCCCCAATTTCAATCTTGTCTCATCGCTGCAACTCCCCAACGGGCTCAGAAGGCAAAGGTCAAGTAATGCGTCCTCCGAAACATGACCCGCCAAACCACACTTCTTAACTCCTGCTATGTGTCGGAGGAAACACTGTTCACCTGACGGCTGAGGTCAGCCTGCAGGCGCTCAGCCCACCACAAGGAGTCGCTAGAGCACAATTAGCCAAGTAAATCCCCCCCGGCCAAACTCAGATGACGCTGGGCCAATTGTGCACCGCCCTATGGGACTCCCAATCACAGCCGGTTGTGATACAGCCTGGGATCAAACCCAGGTCTGTAGTGATGCCTCTATCACTGCTCCACTCAGAAGGCCCCAATAATTTGTCTATTTTCAATTAGTTTTCTTGAATGTGTTGTTGTATACATTCTATACTACAATTCACCTTGTAGCTGCCATTATGGCCCTTCAGTTTATTTGACATTTTAGTCATTTAGCAGACACGCTTATCCAGAGCAACTTACAGTAGTGAGTGCATACATTTTAAAACGTTTGTTTTATACCGGTCCCCCGTGGGAATCAAACCCACAACCCTGGCGTTGCAAGCACCATTCTCTCCTAACTGAGCTACACGGGCCATGGAATACAACTAAACAAAATTCACATTTTAGCATAAAAATGTATTGTACCTTCAATTCGATAGGCCTATGGATCATTACTGTAACATGTTTTGACTACTAAACGTTACACGTGGAAGATATTTTTTAAAGGTGTACATTTTGGCCGAGAAGCAGGAGGCTATCTGACGCAGCCTGTTGGATCTTGGCCGATGCCCACCCAACCGTCATGCCTGCCCTGTGGCCGGGGGGGCTCAGCGTGGTGCCAGCACGGGCATCAGAGAGTTGAGAGTGCGGTGTTGATGCCAACCATAATCGGCTTTACACATGCTCGAGAAGGGAAAAGAGGAAAGGAGTTTTGAATAACCTGCCAAGACTACGCACACTAATTAGCCAAACAAATTTAGCATATAAATCTAAATTGTCTCTATTGATCCCAATTCATTATAATATTTTCAAATAAAACATAATTCTGTTTTCTTACATGTCAAACATGTTATTAATAATATGGACAGTAAGTCATCCATACGTCGCATCACTGGGGTCAGATAGGCCACTGTGAGAATAACCTTAGCCAATATTCCCACTATATCCCACAGAATTCCTATAATATTCCCTGAATATTCCCACAAGATGTGCATAATGTGATATTAGAGATATACAATATGAGCTGACCTGGACCCATCCGTCATCACATTCATATATAGTGGGGATATTAATAATATAATAATATGCCATTTCGCAGACGCTTTTATCCAAAGCGACTTACAGTCATGTGTGCATACATTTTTACATATGGGTGGTCCCGGGGATCGAACCCAGCCTATCATTTTCTGTTTAAAGGAAATCAGAATAAATTAGAAGACTGTATTGTCAATCACTGCATTTCCATGGGATGCGTCCCAAATGGCACCCTATTCCCTATATAGTGCACTACTTTTGACTAGGCCCGTGGGATGTAGCCTGCATTTCCATGGTGTTGTTGTTGCTCTCAGTCTGCTTATGAGCCCCTCTCACCACCCAGCCCACCAATACACTCCCCTCCACAGTACTAAATGTCAGGGGTGGGAACAAGGCTGTATATTATCATAACTCAGCAGATATTATTTGTGTGTGTGAGAGAGTGTGATGAGTACTGAGTATACGAAAAGGCAGGACGCAGACTCAGGAATTAACAAGGTCAAGGTTTACTTAACAATGACAAAGAGAAATAACAAAGATAGAGTAAACGACACGAAGCTTAACAATCACACACAACATCATCCAGAACAGTCCAGGGCTAAATATGGGTGGTGATGAGATAAATAATAAAAAAATCAGGTGTGCTGGAGGTGTTTAGGGTGTGTTGGGTTTCCATTCCGGTGTTGCTGAGGTGGTGCGCTCAGACCGGTGGCTCAGTAGACCGGTGAATCAGAGCGCCGGAGGGGAGCAACGGGAGGAGACGTGACAGAGAGAGAGCGAGAAAGAGAGAGAGAGTATGTGTGTGTGTGTGTGTGTGTGTGGGGGGGGAGGGTAAGAGAGAGAGAGAGCGGGCGAGATAAAATGTTGTGGGTGTGTTTGTTTGTGTGTGTGTGTGAGAGAGAGTGAATTGTGTGTGTGTGTGTTCATACGTGCATTCCAGCGTGTGTGTAGTAATAGAGAAATAGAGATGAGAGAGGAGTAATTTCAAAGGCATCTACTAAAGTGGTAGATTTAAACCCGGACCATCCCCATTGATGTCAGCGCTGTAGGCAAAGTCACGTTTCACTCAGATCCCCATTGATCAAAACAGACGTATCCTGTTGGGGATAGGATAATGTGCAGGCTCAGGTAAATTACACTGAAGCCTATGCGTGGTGGAGGGAGGCCAATAGAACTCCTACCGGTTGCCATGCAATTGACCCTTCGCTAAGCCCCGCCCCCCTTGGTTACTGTTGCAACCTCAAACAACATTTTCCAGGGAAGCTCAATTCCACATTCAACCACTGGCAAAATCCCCTCACAATGATCTCAAACTGTGTTTCTAATACACAATTAACTTTAACAAAGACTACCCCTTGCTAATCAGCAAACTCTTGGGTCATTACAATTGCTTCACAGGAACCTGGTAAAATTATGTTTGTAGTGTGGCTAGCCACTGAATGGCTCTGAATTCACTGTCAGCATGCAGTCAAAGCTATAACCACTTTTGGAGCTAACTAGTGGTCTCAAATCGTATCCTGATGTCGACAGCAGATGGGTGTTGTATTGATAACATTGTTAAACAAGTTATGTTAAGTGGCTAGTGACAATGAGACTGAGAGCTAGCTAACCAGCTGAGCTAGCAAGCAATGTAAAAGAAAGTATAATTTCGGATTAGAAAAATACTCCATCAACAGTAGCAAGTTCTCCTGGTGCACTGTTAAATAATTTAGCCATTTAAACATATATACTTTGAAGAAAACGCCATGGCCCAAACTGGCTTTCATGTGATTTAAACGTGAGCATGTCCGAGGTGTCAGACTCGACGACAGTTGCTAGCCATTGGAGCGCTGCGATTGGTTGCCCAACATTTTGGGGCGGTGCTTAGCAAAGGGTAAGTTCAGCAGTACGTAAGAACTTGGGTCTCACCACAATTAACACATACGTACGCACACACACACAGACACACATACAAACACACGCACACAAACACAAATGCACATACAGACACATACACACACGGATACACACGCACAAAGACACACACACACACACACACACACACACACACACACACACACACACACACACACACAGAAAGTAAACAGATGTTTCACTAATCAAGTCTAATTGTATTATTTACATCTTGTTTGCTAATTGATCAGACTAGCCCAATTAAGAATAGGTTAAATAAGGGGACTATCCAACTCAGAGGAGGGAGAGGGGGATTAGGCAGGGGTCAGCGTCTCTGGTGAGCGCACCACGACCATGCACACACTCTGTGATCAATGGATAGAGAGAGGCGCGTGTGGATGGATATGATGGGCAAGAAGGGGGTTTCTCTGTTACCATAGAGATGACAGGACAGTGGGCTAGGTCCTAGGATACTGTTACTAGGCAGGAGAGAGGCGCACTCGAGGCATCTGTGTACACAGAGCTGAATGGGTTGAATTGTAGGCCACATCAGAGAGAAGCAATAAAAAAAATCTCTCATGTAAATATGTTTTTGAAAATGCTGATTATATTTAAGGTGGGCCCACTGTCCATGGTATATTTGTTATCTATAGTAAAATATGGACAAATGGACCCTATTTCAACAACTGTGACAAAAAATGGTAGTCTTATTTGCTATTGTGTGTTTAGCCATTTGGATTCAAAGGTCTTAGTAGTCTTGCCTAGCTGATGACTGACAAGCCAATAGTAAACAGAGGCATCTGGTTAACAGTGGTCCACAGTAGACAGGCCTGATGCACAACCTAGGGGTCAAATTTAAGAAGTACAACAGCGTGATAAGAAAATTGACCCACAATGTTTTCCCCCTTCAATGTTATTATAGCCTCAGTTGTTGGAGTGCTTTATTCCATCTCGCCAACACTGATTTAGCTGCTGTTTACGGTGCCCATAGTAGAACAGTCAGACTCAACAGGACTTGTGTCAGTCTTATCAGCAGTTTGTCTCAGGAAGAGTTGTGCTGAGACTGTGACTGCCCTAATATGGAAACCGTATCTTTAGTATTTAGATTTGAGTGATGGACAACACTTGGAAAACCCCAATTGAGGTCTCTTGCAAATATGGCTCATGCGATCACTCTGAAATCGGAATAGGCCTACTCTTGTCTCAAATGCCTTCTCCAACACTAAAGCCATTATCATTGACTACTGTTTTATCAAACTTTGAAGGTATCTATCAGTACATGTCCGCACAACCAAACTGCCATCTCGTTGTAGCCTATAGATGAAGTCAGAGAGTATATTCATACAGGAGCTTTTATACTGGTGCTCAGGCTTTGCCTTTAGATCCCTGTAACACTGGCTCCATCTGCTGGCCAGCTCACATATCTCCACTCATCATTATTGGTCTAAAGTGGGATCAGCCTACTGCTGACAAGTCTGATCAAGATGTGTTTCCCAAATGGTCGGTTACTCACAAGAAAACCCAGAAAGATGTAGATGGGTTAGTTTAAATTAATATATTTAAATTGGCTTTGGTTCATTAAGTAGCCTTGACCACACACACACACGAACGCACACACGCACGCACACACGCACACACTTACCCACACACACACGCACACGCACGCACCCACACACACACACACATCTTCACATACCAATATGGAATAAAGCCTACATACGTTTGCATGTGTCGTGGTAAATGTTAAACTGTTTCATGACTGCGGGTACTTATGTGTAGATGTAATTTCTGACTCTCTGTCGCCACACGCAGTCTCCTCACACTCCCTAGCAGTCTCCTCACGCACCTTAACAGTCTCCTCACACTCCCTAGCAGTCTCCTCACACTCCCTAGCAGTCTCCTCACACTCCCTAGCAGTCTCCTCACACTCCCTAGCAGGCTCCTCACACTCCCTAGCAGTCTCCTCACGCACCTTAACAGTCTCCTCACACTCCCTAGCAGTCTCCTCACACTCCCTAGCAGTCTCCTCACACTCCCTAGCAGTCTCCTCACACTCCCTAGCAGACTCCTCACACTCCCTAGCAGTATCCTTACACTCCCTAGCAGTCTCCTCACACTCCCTAGCAGACTCCTCACACTCCCTAGCAGTCTCCTCACGCACCTTAACAGTCTCCTCACACTCCCTAGCAGTCACCTCACACTCCCTAGCAGTCTCCTCACACTCCATAGTAGACTCCTCACGCTCCCTTGCAGACTCCTCACGCACCTTAACAGTCTCCTCACACTCCCTAGTAAACAAGTTCTCAAAGGGCAGCTTTACAGTAAGTGCACACCAGAGGAGCCTGGTGGGAGGAGCTATAGGAGGATGGGCTCATTGTAAAGACTGGAAAGGGAGTAAATTGAATTGTATCAAACAGATCAAAAATATGGAAACCACATGTTTGACTCCGTTCCATTTATTCCAGCCATTACAATGAGCCCATCCTCCTATAGCTCCTCCCATCAGCCTCCTCTGGTGCACAGATGCTAAACAGAACCAAATGCCATCCTCACTGCAGGGTCCTCCTCTACTGTCTATTCATAGAAGACACAATCAATTCAGATGCTTTCACATTAGGGGTCTCCACCATAGACATAGAATTACTAGAACAGACATTCCCATTTAAGTCATTAAATTGCTGTTGTCCCAACATCCTTGACGTTAAAGTGCATTCGAAAAGTATTCAGATCCCTTGAATTTTTTCAAAAATGTTTACGTTACAGCCTTATTCTAAAATTGAGTTTTTCTCCTCATCAATCTACACACAATACCCCATAACGACAAAGCAAAAACACGTTTTTAGACATTTTTGCAAATTCATTAAAAATAAAAAACGGAAATATGACATTTACATAACAATTCAGACCCTTTACTCTGTACTTTGTTGAAGCACCTTTAGCAGCGATTACAGCCTCAAGTCTTCTTGGGTATGATGCTACAAACTTGGAACATCTGTATTTGGGGAGTTTCTCCCATTCTTCTCTGCAGATCCTCTCAAGCTCTGTCAGGTTGGATGTGGAGCGTTGCTGCACAGCTATTTGCAGGTCTCTCCAGAGATGTTAGATCGGGTTCAAGTCCGGGCTCTGGCTGGGCCACTCAAGGACACTCAGAGACTTGTCCTGAAGCCACTCCTGCATTGTCTTGGCTGTGTGCTTAGGGTCGTTGTCCTTTTGGAAGGTGAACCTTCACCCCAGTCTGGGGTCCTGAGCACTCTGGAGCAGGTTTTCATCAAGAATCTCTCTGTACTTTGCTCCGTTCATCTTTCCCTTGATCCTGACTACTCTCCCAGTCCCTGCCGCTGATAAACATCCCCACAGCATGATGCTGCCAACACCATGCAGGGATGGTGCCAGGTTTCCTCCAGACGTGACGCTTGGCATTCAGGCCAAAGAGTTCAATCTTGGTTTCATCAGACCAGAGAATCTGGTTTCTCATGGTCTGAAAGTCCTTTAGGTGCTTTTTGGCAAACTCCAAGCGGGCTGTCGTGCCATTTACTGAGGAGTGGCTTCCGTCTGGCCTGAATGGTGGAGTGCTGCAGAGATGGTTGTCTCTCTTGAAGGCTCTCCCGTCTCCACAGAGGAACTCTGGAGCTCCGTCAGAGTTACCATCGGGTTCTAGCAACGCTGATTGGCTGTTCACCTCCCTGACCAAGGCCCTTCTCCCCCGATTGCTTAGTTTGGATGGGCGGCCAGCTCTAGGAAGAGTCTTGGTGGTTCCAAACTTCTTCCATTTAAGAATGATGGAGGCCACGGTGTTCTTGGGGACCTTCAATGCTGCAGAAATGTTTTGGTACCCTTCCCCAGATCTGTGCCTCAACACAATCCTGTCTCAGAGCTCTACAGACAATTCCTTTGACCTCATGGCCTGGTTTTTGCTCTGACATGCACTGTCAACTGTGGGACCTTATATAGACAGGTGTGTGCCTTTTCAAATCATGTCCAATCAATTGAATTTACCACAGGTGGACTCCAATCAAGTTGTAGAAACATCTCAAGGATGATCAATGGAAACAGGATTTACCTGAGCTCAATTTCGAGTCTTAAAAAAAATAAAAAAAATGTCACCTTTATTTAACCAGGTAAGCCAGTTGAGAACAAGTTCTCATTTACAACTGCGACCTGGCCAAGATAAAGCAAAGCAGTGCGATAAAAACAACACAGAGTTACATATGGGGTAAAAAACATAAAGTCAAAAATACAACAGAAAATATATATACAGTGTGTGCAAATGTAGCAAGTTATGGAGGTAAGGCAATAAATAGGCTATAGTGCAAAATAATTACAATAGTATTAACACTGGAATGCTAGATGTGCAAGAGATTATGTGCAAATAGAGATACTGGGGTGCAAAATAGCAAAATAAATAACAATATAGGGATGAGGTAGTTGGGTGGGCTAATTTCAGATGGGCTGTGTACAGGTGCAGTGATCGGTAAGGTGCTCTGACAACTGATGCTTAAAGTTAGTGAGGGAGATAAGAGTCTCCAGCTTCAGAGATTTTTGCAATTCGTTCCAGTCATTGGCAGCAGAGAACTGGAAGGAATGGCGGCCAAAGGAGGTGTTGGCTTTGGGAATGACCAGTGAGATATACCTGCTGGAGCGCAGACTACGGGTGGGTGCTGCTATGGTGACCAATGAGCTAAGATAAGGCGGGGATTTGCCTAGCAGTGATTTATAGATGGCCTGGAGCCAGTGGGTTTGACGACGAACATGTAGTGAGGACCAGCCAACAAGAGCGTACAGGTCACAGTGGTGGGTAGCGTATGGGGCTTTGGAGACAAAACGGATGGCACTGTGATAGACTACATCCAATTTGCTGAGTAGAGTGTTGGAGGCTATTTTGTAAATGACATCGCCGAAGTCAAGGATCGGTAGGATAGTCAGTTTTACGAGGGCATGTTTGGCAGCATGAGTGAAGGAGGCTTTGTTGCGAAATAGGAAGCCGATTCTAGATTTAACTTTGGATTGGAGATTCTTTATGTGAGTCTGGAAGGAGAGTTTACAGTCTAACCAGACACCTAGGTATTTGTAGTTGTCCACATACTCTAGGTCAGACCCGTCAAGAGTGGTGATTCTAGTCAGGTAGGCGGGTGCCAGCAGCGTTCGATTGAAATGCATGCATTTAGTTTTACTAGTGTTTAAGAGCAGTTGGAGGCTACTGAAGGAGTGTTGTATGGCATTGAAGCTCGTTTGGAGGTTTGTTAACACAGTGTCCAATGAAGGGCCAGATGTATACAAAATGGTGTCGTCTGCGTAGAGGTGGATCTGAGAGTCACCAGCAGCAAGAGCGACATCATTGATATACACTGAGAAAAGTGTCGGCCCAAGAATTGAACCCTGTGGCACCCCCATAGAGACTGCCATAGGTCCAGACAACAGGCCCTCCGATTTGACACACTGAACTCTATCTGAGAAGTAGTTGGTGAACCAGGTGAGGCAGTCATTTGAGAAACCAAGGCTATTTAGTCTGCCAATAAGAATGCGGTGGTTGACAGAGTCGAAGTCTCATAGCAAAGGGTCTGAATACTTATGTAAATAAGGTATTTCTGTTTTGTATTGGGCTGTAACGTTACAAAATGTGTAAAAAGTCAAGGGTTCTGAATACTTTCCGAATGCATTGTAATTTAGTGATGTTGGTGTTCAATGAAGATACACGTACAGCAGGAATGGAGGGCTCATTGTGGCTTGGTCATGCTCTTTGGTGGACTTTCTTCACATGCTTGACGTCTTATGCTTACCATAGAAAACACCATTAGGGGTGGATGATGTGAATTACCCCCTCCATACAATGTAAAACACTTTGAACCCCTGGAAAAGCACTGTACAAATCCTATCCATAATTGGTTTAATTTAACCCTGGCAGATCCCCTTCTATAGTACCATTGCTCCATCCTTTAGAAAGCTATGTCCTTTGTTCTTATCATCAATGAAGCCAGAGAGAAGTGAGTTAAACCTCCTTTATAAGACTCTCATGCTGAGACTGAGACTGTCCTAATATGGACACCGTACAAGTCTTTTAACTAAGACTGCTGTTTTTGTTTACCAAGCTATAGAGCAGGTCTGCTTGGTATTAGCTGGCTGATCCTCACATTAGAGATCTGTTGACTGTTTACTGAACACCACAGCCATCACCATCGCCTCACACTGTGTTGCCTAGCAACGCTGATGGGCTGTCCACCTCTTCCTGCATCCTGATCTGGCAACCCAGGGAACCTGGAAAGTGACAATTAATACAGGATACTAAGGCCACTCAATAAACACAGATCATAAAGGATACCAAGACTAGGCCTCACTAACCACTCGTATGTAAATGGTAGATTATCAGACACTCAGGAAGAAGGTTTGATTTAATTATTACTGAAACAGGATACAAGTGGTAAATATAAAGATCCAGTGCATTAAAAAAATTGGAGGCCCCTTACACTTCAGTGTTGTGATGCAAAAATTCTACAAAATGTATAGCGCATAGAATTAAAAAGGTATTGTCGGACGTTATTCATTCTAATCAGACAGGTTTTTTACATGGACGATACATTGGAGATAATATAAAGCATGTACTGGAAACAATACTATGAAACATCTGGGAAACCAGGCCTGCTATTCATAGCAGACTTTGAAAAGGCATTTGATAAAGTACGACTGGAGTTTATATATAAATGCCTGGAGCATTTCAATTTGGGAGAATCTCTTATAAAATGGGTTAAAATCATGTACCGTAACCCTAGGTGTAAAATAGTAAATAATGGCTATTTCTCTGAAAGTTTTAAACTGTCAAGAGGAGTAAAACAAGGTTGTCCACTATCGGCATATCTATTTATTATGGCCATCGAAATGTTAGCTATTAAAATCAGATCCAACAATAATATCTAGGGATTAGAAATTCAGGGCTTAAAAACAAAGGTGTGATTGTACGCTGATGATTCATGTTTTCTTTTAAATCCACAACTTGAATACCTCCACAGCCTCATAGAGGATCTAGATAAATGTTCTAACCTCTCTGGATTACAACCAAATTATGATAAATGTACTATATTATGTATTGGATCACTAAAAAATAAAAATGTACATTACCATGTAGTTTACCAATAAAATGGTCTGATGGTGATGTGGATATACTCGGAATACATATCCCAAATGAAATAAATGATCTCACTCCAATACATTTTAATAGAAAGTTAGCAAATATAGATAAGTTCTTGCTACCATGGAAAGGTAAATACCTGTCTATTTGTGGAAAAATCACCCTGATTAACTCTTTAGTATTATCCCAGTTTACCTATTTGCTTATGGTCTTTCCTACGCCTAGCGAAGAGTTTTTAAATTAAATGAGAAAAAAAGATTCAATTTTATTTGGAATGGCAAGCCAGACAAAATTAAACGGGCCTATTTATATAATTAATATGAATTCGGAGGACAGAAATTATTAAATATTAAAGCATTAGACCTATCACTAAAAGCTTCAGTCATACAAAAGTTATACTTAAATCCGAACTGGTTCTCTAACAAATTAGTAAGATTGTCTCACCCCATGTTCAAGAAAGGCCTTTTCCCCTTTATTCAGATTACAACCTCTCACTTTCAGTTATTTGAAAAGGAAATCATCTCCCAAATATCACTATTTCTAAAACAAGCCATAGAAAGTTGGTTGCAATTTCAATTTAATACTCCAGAAACGAGAGAACAAATAATACAACAAATATTGTGGTTAAACTCAAATGTACTAATTGATAAAAAAAACATTATTTTCTGAGAAAATAAAAAAAGGTATAATCTTCGTAAATGATATTATTGGTAGGACTGGTGGAGCTATGTCACACGTGCAGCTAACAAAAACATACGGAATTGTCTGCTCTACCCAAAATTACAACCAAATAATTGCAGCATTACCGCAAGAATGGAAGAGGAAAGTGGAAGGGGGAAAAAGTAAGGAACTTGTCTGTCGGCCCTGCATTAAAGAACATAATTGGTTAAAGAAAATTGTGATAAATAAAAAAGTATACCAGTTTCATTTAAGGACCAAAGGATTGACAGCCATCCCATATAGATTGCAAAATAGTTGGGAAGAGATTTTTGACGTACCGATTCCATGGCATAGTGTTTATGAACTGATACGCAAAACGACACCGGATTCAAAACTTAGAATTTTTCAATAAAAATTATTATACAAAATTGTTGCAACCAATAGAATGTTATTTATATGGGGGATACAATCTTCCCAGCTCTGCAGATTTTGCTGCGAAGAGACAGAATCATTAGATAATTTGTTTTGGTACTGTCCATTTGTAGCTTGTTTTTGGTCACAGGTCCAGGAATGGCTGAAGGATTGCAATATTTACCTGGAACTAACCCTGCAGATAGCACTACTGGGTGATCTGAAAAGTCATAGTCAATCGATCAATAATATAATATTACTTTTAGCAAAAATGTTTATTTTCAATTTACAATCTGTAGAAACAATGAGAATAGAAGGGTTCAGAACTTTTGTGAAACATCCCAGTACAGTTGAAAAATATATGGCAAATAGAAATCCAATATGGATGGTGTTAAGAGATACAGTTGAAGTCAGAAGTTTACATACACCTTAGCCAAATATGTTTAAACTCAGTTTTTCACAATTCATGACATTTAATCATAGTAAACATTCCCTGTTTTAGGTCAGTTAGAATCACCACTTTATTTTGTGATGTCACGAGAGGCTGGGTCCTGGAGGGACGTTACATCCCCCTGAGGTGGCTGCAAACCCAGACAGCTATGGCTCCATCTGCTGGTATGGTCGGGAACTCCACCCCTCTATGGCCAATCTTCCCACGCAGCTGAAACAAATGAGGAGCTGATGAGCTGAAGGTGTGTGGGGGGTGAAGAGACACAGTCTCCAACCTGGGCTCTCTGGAGGACAAGAGTGCTGCACGTCCACTTCCATGAGGAATATAAGGATTTGGAGATACTTACCTTTGGGAAATACTCACCTTTGGATATATGCACCTGTGGAAATACGTGAGAGACATTTGGAAGGACTTTTTGCTGGGTTGGCCACTAGCTGCAACGTGGACTACAGTAAGGCTGGGGGAAAGTTATCTGAGCGAGTGAGAATTATGATTCTGGATGTGGAAGAGACATCCCTGAACTGTTAACCCTTAAGGAGCCACAAGAGAACAGAATTTTGTTATATTTTCGTTAATTTCCCAAGACCTATAATAAAATCCTTGTTTTGTTTGAACCTTGTCTCCTTGCACTACTTGAGCAATCCCGCTGAAAGCTGTGTAGCCTCTCGTGACGTCACAATTTTAAGAATGTGAAATGTCAGAATAATAGTAGAGAGAATGATTTATTTCAGCTTTTATTTCTTTCATCACATTCCCAGTGGGTCAGAAGTTTACATACACTCAATTAGATAATAAGGACATGAGCATAGTAATTAGATGCTGCCACCCCCGTGCTTCAAGGTTGGGATGGTGTTCTTCGGCTTGCAAGCATCCCCCTTTTTCCTCCAAACATAACGATGGTCATTATGGCCAAACAGTTCTATTTTTGTTTCATCAGACCAGAGGACATTTCTCCAAAAAGTACGATCTTTGTCTCCATGTGCAGTTGCAAACCGTAGTCTGGCTTTTTTATGGCGGTTTTGGAGCAGTGGCTTCTTCCTTTCTGAGCGGCCTTTCAGGTTATGTTGATATAGGACTCGTTTTACTGCGGATATAGATATTTTTGTACCTGTTTCCTCCAGCATCTTCACAATGTCCTTTGCTGTTGTTCTGGGATTGATTTGCACTTTTCGCACCAAAGTATGTTTATCTCTAGGAGACAGAATGCGTCTCCTTCCTGAGCGGTATGACGGCTGCGTGGTCCCATGGTGTCCTAACCGACTTGCCAAAACTATAGTTTGTTAACAAGAAATGTGTGGAGTGGTTGAAAAACGAGTTTTAATGACTCCAACCTAAGTGTATGTAAACTTCCGACTTCAACTGTAGATGGAAGGTGTTGAATGGAGCTGAAGGATGGGACTAATAACAACTAACAACAACTAATAACAACAAGATAACTAATGTAAAGCTTACTGTGTCCATAATAAGTATATAGGTTATAGGTTGAGAGCTTTTGTGAAAGAGCACAGTTAGAAAGATATGGCATGTACATTTACATTTACGTCATTTAGCAGACGCGACTTACAAATTGGTGCATTCACCTTATAGCCAGTGGGATAACCACTTTCCAAAGTTTTTTTTTTTTTGGGGGGGGGGTAACGGTGGGTAGAAGGATTACTTTATCCTATCCCAGGTATTCCTTAAAGAGGTGGGGTTTCAAATGCCTCCGGAAGGTGGTGAGTGATTCCGCTGTCTTGGCGTCGTGAGGGAGCTTGTTCCACCATTGGGGTGCCAGAGCAGCGAACAGTTTTGACTGGGCTGAGCGGGAACTGTGCTTCCGCAGAGGTAGGGGAGCCAGCAGGCCAGAGGTGGATGAACGCAATGAAGGCATATAGAAGCAAACCAGATGGACATCATGAAAATGATCGGAGAGGTTGAGGGTAGAGGCAGTTGAGGAGTAAAAACAAACAAAATAAAATTATTGTAAAATTGACTGTGTCCATAAAATGTATAATAGTATGTATAAGCTGGAAGTAGAGGCCTAAGCGTTGTTGTTCACTAGTTTACTTTTACTCCAATTAGGGAAGGGGTGGTGGGGTTGGAAAGTAATAAAGGGAAATATGTTAAAAAAAGGGATATGTACTGTATATATATGTATATGTATGTGTATGTATGCATATGTATGTATATATATATATATATATATATATATATATATATATATATTTTATATATATTTGTGAGAAAAAAAACATATGGGTGATTGGAAGTGATGCAGACAATTACATTGATGGAAGTTACAATCTATCTGCAATACTAAAGCTGATATACCTCCTTAAAAAAAGAACAAAAAAGAAAAAGAAAAAAAGACTAGGCCTCACAATAGAATACTGTTTGTTCAGACAAGATACCAGAACCAAGGCATGTCAATAGCCACAAGACACTCATGACATCAGAGTAGACATTCACATCATACGTGATATCCCATTCATGATAGGACATGATGACAATATCTAATATTTAGGTTTCAGGGACCTTTTGGGTGATTAGAGCCAGGTGAGGATTGGATGCCCCCAATCCAGTCCCCAAGTCTATTTACCCAAAACAGGTGAAGGATGCTCTAAGATGGGTGCGGGGAGAAGTTATAGGGTGTTGATTATGCAAATATGCTTTCAAGCCAGTAAAATCAACCAGAAAGACTATTGCTGTTCTCCTTCTAGTGGCCAAATGCATTATCATCCTAAACCCTCTATCGAACCATGAGTATTGGGGTTATGCCATTACGCAACAGCTGCTGTTACTGAAAGTACAAGTTCATCAGCCAGTGATCCAAACAGCTGTAGGTAGATGAGCTCCATGTTCCCGGAAGAAGAAGATGATGCTGATAATACCTTTAAGGAGAGAAGCTTAGAGATTAGCGCTCAATGAAAAGATTACACTGCAGTCTTCAGATTACTGTGTGTGTGTGTGTAAGAGAGAGAGAGTATTGTTAGTGTGTGTGTGTGTGTCTATGTGTGTGTGAATGCTT
This sequence comes from Coregonus clupeaformis, assembly GCF_020615455.1. Taxonomy (NCBI): domain Eukaryota; kingdom Metazoa; phylum Chordata; class Actinopteri; order Salmoniformes; family Salmonidae; genus Coregonus; species Coregonus clupeaformis. Next base: position 4,898,136 of record NC_059198.1, on the reverse strand, counting down.
ATGTGAGAGCGTGTGTGTAAGTGTCCTAAGTCTGTGTGATTCTGCAGGAGGCTGCTGAGGTATCAGTTTGAGGGGGGAAGCTGGGTCGAGTCAGAGTGCAGCTGAAGAGGTCAGGGGTCAGGATTCACTACTTTTTTTTTTTTTTTTTAGTCATTTTTTTAGCAGACGCTCTTATCCAGAGCGACTTACAGTTAGTGAATACATATTTTTTTTATACTGGCCCCCCGTGGGAAACGAACCCACAACCCTGGCGTTGCAAACGCCATGCTCTATCAACTGAGCTACATCCCTGCCGGCCATTCCCTCCCCTACCCTGGACGACGCTGGGCCAATTGTGCGCCGCCCATGAGTCTCCCGGTCGCGGCCGGCGGCGACAGAGCCTGGATTCGAACAAGGATCTCTAGTGGCACAGTTAGCACTGCGATGCAGTGCCTTAGACCACTGCGCCACTCAGGAGTACTACTTCACATGTAATATTCATACCTCCAGACAGTATATGTGGATGGCTGGCTGCGTTTCTAGCACTTTGAAAAATGCAAATTCACAACTGACCTCTCTCTCTCTCTTTATTCAGGCCAAGCATTGTTCCTCTAGCCAGATGTTAAAATATCTCTCTAATTCTTATTTCATATTCTGACCCCCTTCCAAGAACAGATACACCACACACACTTGTGCACACACATGTGCAAACACACACACATGGGCAAACACACTTGCACAAGCATGTACACTCATGCACTCAGACTGACGGATGCACACACACACACACACACACACACACACACACACACACACTTTGTTGTCATTTTTGTTTTATTGCACACCTTTATCATTTAGCAAACAGATCTTCACAGTAACAATGCAATATGAGAAAACAGAACAGAAGCGTATCGCCGCAGCACTGCAGCCTCTTAGGTCTTCCAACATATGTATAGATTTTATGAAATATTATAGAATATGAAAATAGCAAGTACAACGCCCAGGGCTGAGTTAACCCTTTAACTGCTGCTGTATGCTGGGAGGAGAAGGCTGATTTGGTAGAGCAACTCCAGGGTTGTGGGTTCGATTCCCACGGGGGACCAGTACGAAAAAGTATGCAAAAATGTATGCACTCACTACTGTAAGTCTCTCTGGATAAGAGTGTTTGCTAAATGACTAAATTGTCAATGTAAAATGTTAACTCTTTCACTCTCTCTCCAGGTCCACCTTAGTCTGGGATCCAGGCCACACAGGCTGTAGTGTGAACTCTATGTAGTTGTAGTCCTGGTCGTATGGCCACCCGAAACATTCAAGTATATCCGTCATTGCACAGGCACCAGGTAAACCATACGTAGCCAGATTCTAGAAGTGGAATATAGAACACCTGCATTGCACTCAACACTTCCAGCAAAGACAGTTTTTCAGATCATAAAATGGACATAACATTAAATAGTACCAAAACATAATTAGAACCAAAACATAAAGAGGAATGCTTAAAAAAAAGAAGAACCTTAGAAGATAACCCTTTATTTCCACGTCAATAAATAATCATATCAGTTGGAAAAGCGTCGAACAATACAACAGGAACATTGTGAGTTATTGTGTAGCCGGGATTGTAACAGAAAACTGCATTTTATGTTTGTCTGGTGTTGTAATGGTAACTCTAGTTTGTATAAAAGATTCATGGCATGACAACGGGGTAGTGCATCGGACTTTTATCCTGGCATACACTGTAATCACAGTTCCAACCTATCTTTACAGCCACATGGAGAGAGACTAGACTATTTCCGTCTCCAAAATAACAATTTTGGTGTTACTGACGTCAACTTGAGGCTGCGTGAAGTGTAAGCAAAACTGGTGAGAGATTGTTGGTAATAAAATAATCTCATCGGGGATAAGGCAAAGAGATAATGTATTTTGGGGGAAAACAACCAAAAATCTCTAATTTGTTACATGATATGCAGATATATGGGGATTTTACCAAGAGCTCGAAGGCCAATTAAATTAATAGTGTCAGATTTATATTCTCTCATGGCAGTATTTACATACTCCTGTATTAGTATTATTATTTGTATGAATCCCAAATGGCACCCTATTCCATATATAGTGCACTACTTTTGACCAGAGCCCTATGGGGATAGGATGCCATTTGGAAGGTACGCTTTGTCTCCACATACTGTAAACCATGAATGCCATGCCATGACAGTTGAGACCAGAACAGATACGCTCAGCTAACGTGAGCAGATACAATCTGAATGCATTAAGGGCTGAACGCCAGCTCAGGGTAAGATAGTGTCACAAAGCTTCTCATGTTGTTCGGAAAACTAGAATTTGTGAGTGCTGAGTGTGTGTAAGGGAGACTGTGTGTGTGTGTGTGAGAGAAAGAGAAAGAGAAAGAGAAAGAGAAAGAGAAAGAGAAAGAGAAAGAGAAAGAGAAAGAGAAAGAGAAAGAGAGAGAGAGAGAGTCACACTGTCATCAGCTATCACAACTTCCTGTAAAGGTTATTCTCATGTCCTTGTAAAACATGTCCTTGTAAGCCACACAGCATGTTTTCATTCCAGCCATTCCAGCAAAGCATTGATTTAGAAGTTCCTCAGTCAAAAACGCTGAATTTCTGAATAAATGGGGCAGCAATTATCTTAAGTGCCAACCATGAACGAGTGACACATTTTGATGGAGGTCTTTGATGAAAAGAAATGGAAAGATTGAACGATATCTAATTTTAATGGATGAGGGCAAGGGCACTCAATGCTAGTCAACTTATGGGCTGCTGAGAGGTGCTTGTTTAAGAGCCCTTGTGTAAGAGAGCTGCTTCCATCCAGGCTTTGAACGCTGAATTTAAGTTGAACTGAAAGCTTTATTGAAAAGGAAACCGGTAGCACTTTATTTAATGGTGTACTGCTTCGATTGGTATTTAGGTGGTTCTTACTAGGAAACTATGTGGCATCACTGAGTTCTTTCTGGTGCTTACGCTATACTTTATGCTTAAAATTCACCACAATTGGGAACTATCTGCTTCAAAATGGTGTCTATAGCAGTTCTGGCCTGGTTTAGATCTTACCTGTCGGAAAGATATCAGTTTGTCTCTGTGAATGGTCTGTCCTCCGACAAATCAACTGTACATTTCGGTGTTCCTCAAGGTTCCGTTTTAGGACCACTATTGTTTTCACTATATATTTTACCTCTTGGGGATGTTATTCGAAAACATAATGTTAACTTTCACTGCTATGCGGATGACACACAGCTGTACATTTCAATGAAACATGGTGAAGCCCCAAAATTGCCCTCGCTAGAAGCCTGTGTTTCAGACATAAGGAAGTGGATGGCTGAAAACTTTTTACTTTTAAACTCGGACAAAACAGAGATGCTTGTTCTAGGTCCCAAGAAACAAAGAGATCTTCTGTTAAATCTGACAATTCATCTTGATGGTTGTAAAGTCGTCTCAAATAAAACTGTGAAGGACCTCGGCGTTACTCTTGACCCTGATCTCTCTTTTGACGAACATATCAAGACTGTTTCAAGGACAGCTTTTTTCCATCTACGTAACATTGCAAAAATCAGAAATTTTCTGTCCAAAAATGATGCAGAAAAATTAATCCATGCATTTGTTACTTCTAGGTTAGACTACTGCAATGCTCTATTTTCCGGCTACCCGGATAAAGCACTAAATAAACTTCAGTTAGTGCTAAATACGGCTGCTAGAATCCTGACTAGAACCAAGAAATTTGATCATATTACTCCAGTGCTAGCTTCCCTACACTGGCTTCCTGTTAAGGCAAGGGCTGATTTCAAGGTTTTACTGTTAACCTATAAAGCGTTACATGGGCTTGCTCCTACCTATCTTTCCGAGTTGGTCCTGCCGTACATACCAATACGTACGCTACGGTCACAAGACGCAGGCCTCCTAATTGTCCCTAGAATTTCTAAGCAAACAGCGGGAGGCAGGGCTTTCTCCTATAGATCTCCATTTTTATGGAACAGTCTGCCTACCCATGTGAGAGACGCAGACTCGGTCTCAACCTTTAAGTCTTTACTGAAGACTTATCTCTTCAGTAGGTCATATGATTGAGTGTAGTCTGGCCCAGGAGTGTGAAGGTGAACGGAAAGGCTCTGGAGCAACGAACAGCCCTTGCTGTCTCTGCCGGGCCGGTTCCCCTCTCCACTGGGGTTCTCTGCCTCTAACCCTGTTGCAGGGGCTGAGTCACTGGCTTGCTGGTGCTCTTTCATGCCGTCCCTGGGAGGGGTGCGTCACTTGAGTGGGTTGAGTTACTGACGTGATCTTCCTGTCTGGGTTGGCGCCCCCCTTGGTTTGTGCTGTGGTGGAGACCTCTGTGGGCTATACTCGGCCTTGTCTCAGGATTGTAAGTTGGTGGTTGAGGATATCCCTCTAGTGGTGCGGGGGGCTGTGCTTTGGCAGAGTGGGTGGGGTTATATCCTTCCTGTTTGGCCCTATCCGGGGTTTCTTCGGATGGGGCCACAGTGTCTCCGGACCGCTCCTGTCTCAGCCTCCAGTATTTATGCTGCAGTAGTTTATGTGTCGGGGGGCTGGGGTTAGTTGGTTATACCTGGAGTACTTCTCCTGTCTTATCCAGTGTCCTGTGTGAATTTAAGTATGCTCTCTCTAATTCTCTCGTTCTCTCTTTCTCTCTGAGAACCTGAGCCCTAGGACCATACGTCAGGACTACCGGGCATGATGACACCTTGCTGTCCCCAGTCCGCCTGGCCTTGCTGCTATTCCAGTTTCAACTGTTCTGCCTGCGGTTACGAAACCCCTACCTGTCCCAGACCTGCTGTTTTCAACTCTTAATGATCGGCTATGAAAAGCCAACTGAGAGACCTGAGCACCTAGGACCATACGTCGGGACTACCGGCCGTGGTGACTCCTTGCTGTCCCCAGTCCGCCTGGCCTTGCTGCTATTCCAGTTTCAACTGTTCTGCCTGCGGTTATGGAACCCCTACCTGTCCCAGACCTGCTGTTTTCAACTCTTAATGATCGGCTATGAAAAGCCAACTGAGATTTATTCCTGATTATTATTTGACCATGCTTGTCACTTATGAACATTTTTGAACATCTTGGCATGGTTCTGTTATAATCTTCACCCGGCACAGCCAGAAGAGGACTGGCCACCCCTCATAGCCTGGTTCCTCTCTAGGTTTCTTCCTAGGTTTTCGCCTTTCTAGGGAGTTTTTCCTAGCCACCGTGCTTCTACACCTGCATTACTAGCTGTTTGGGGTTTTAGGCTGGGTTTCTGTACAGCACTTCGAGATATTAGCTGATGTAAGAAGGGCTATATAAAATAAAATTGATTGATTTGTTTGAATCCCAAAGTACCAAACGAGTACTTTATGTATTAATTAATGGGGTATTACTGTGCAATTACCATTTTACCATGTAATTTCTTAGTAAATACCAGGTAATTTCTGTACCGTAAACATCCTCCTGTATAATGTCTCATAGTAATGGAAGCGTAAAGCATTGTCATAGATAGTGACGGGTTGAAAATGGAGGCAACTGATAAGTAATGGTCACACTGAGATTTATCATAGCAATATACTATATTATTTTCATACACTCCCTCTAAAATTAAAGCTTTATAAACCTTATATTCCATTCCTCCAGTTACTGTGCACGAATAAAGCTCAAACCACATTTTAACTTGTTAAAGTAAAATCTAATTTGGTTGCGTAACACAAAGATACTGTAGCTAGCTTAGCGCAAACCCGAGCAAACAATGACAGCATTCGCATTCAAACAACCCAAAAAACATAACATAAGAAAACCAACAAAGTAAAATCTAAATGGTTCCACTTTATCATGTCCAAGAGAAGTAATAAAACATCTGTACTTAAAAAGAACAGGCCTCTTCTCTCCTCAGCTCACTGCTATATCTGTGGACCAACAGTACCTATATATAAACACTCATACATGGGAGTTTCCATAGAGGCATTGACGGCAAGTCTCAGAATTCACTGAATTCAAAATGGCGGTTCCCGCACAGTAACAGGATCCAGGATCCAGTCTCTCCGTAAGACCAGACACCCATGGTTGGTTCACCATCAATGGTAGTTTCTTTGGAGGTCCAGGATGGGGAGAACGGCGAGAACCAGGGGTATCACCACTCCACCTCCCATCTCCCTCTCCTCCTAGCTAGGCCTCACTACCTGTGCCCTGGATTCCTGTGGGTGGCTGTGTCCCTGCCCCTTCTGGCTCCTCTGTAGTCCACCTCCACCACGTTACTGTAGCCCTCCTTCTCCACACAGACAGCCAGGACCTGGAGCACCAGGCGCAGCCTTCGGTCCATGGCCTCCAGGTGGGGCTGGATGAGGATGGGGTGGAGGCGGTCACGCAGCAGGGACTCCTCCATCAGACGGCTCAGCTGGTACTTCTCCTTGGCCAACAGCTGCAGACGCAGGTGGGTCGACTTCCTCACTCTGTGGGGCGGGGAGGAGGGGAGAGAGGGAGGGGGAGAGGAGGGGAGAGAGGGAGGGGAGGGGTAAGGGAGGAAGGCGGAGAGGCAAGAGGTCTTACTTTAGAGATGGACTTCTTAAAAAGGGATGCACTTGTACATCTAGTAAGAATCCTAGGAATATAAAGGGAAACATGCTTCAAAAGAAGAAAAGCACACTAATTATACTTGCACATTTTGCAATCGTAATGAAAAAGTGAGACTGCGCAAGCAAGCAGTTTACACAAGAGTGTGTGTTATGATGGAGAGAGAGAGAGAGAGAGAGAGAGAGAGAGAGAGAGAGAGAGAGAGAGAGAGAGAGAGAGAGAGAGAGAGAGAGAGAGAGAGAAGGTAAAATAACAGATGCTGACCTGCAGCATTGGCTCAGAGGCACCAGGATGGAGAGCTCGTCGTGGGAGTGTTTCCCAAACCTGCAAAGAAGAGAGGAGCAGAAACGAGAGGAGAGGAGGAGAGAGGAGAAAGGACAGGAGAGGAGAGAGGTGAGCCAAGCAACACCACTCACTGGCTGATAATACAACACCTTGGTCTGTGTTTCTCACAGACTGTCTCACAGCCACCAAAAGCAGTACATCTTTCAGGATCGGTGAGAAAGCCATCAGACTGAAAGCTAAGCTCCAGAGTCCTGAACATTCTATTCTCATGGAACATTCAACTCACATTCCCTTCCCATTGAGTGTCAGTCAGGGACTGAGAGTTTTTCCACATGCCTTTGTAGCTTGATTCTGAAATGCACAGCGTACCTCAGACCTTAAAAATACCTTTAAAACATTTGTTATGCCTTTGCTTTGAGCTGTTGCTATGTCCTGTTGCTTAGTGTAACAACTCAGAACTGAAGTTATAGAAAGAGAGTTTTAAAAGGCTATGTGACAAATCAGACATTACCAGTTGCCTAGAGAACAGATGAAAAGGGTTGAGATGTTCTGTGTTTTCTCCTCACCCTCTTCCATTGTCCAGATGGATGATGAATGTCTCGTTTCCAAACTTCTCAAAGGTCTCATAATGGTGCCGGTCCATGTTACCTGGATACAGAGGTAAACAACATTAATATACACAGGAAAAGAGGACCCCTATTCACCAAGAATGTCTATATAGGGAATAGAGTGCAGTGGAGGGAATAGCGTGTAATGGAGCTTCTGTCCTCACCCATGAGGAAGTCAAAGATGGTCATGTCCATGATGTCCAGCAGGCGAGAGCCGCGGTCATAGGGAGGAGTCTGCTTTACCTCGTCACAGTAGTCTGGGTCCACCTCCCACCTGACCACACAACCGATCGCACACGTGCACACACACACACACACACACACACACACACACACACACACACACACACACACACACACACACACACACACACACACACACACACACACACACACACACACACACACACAGACAGACAGAGTGACATTTAGCTAGTGTGAGAGGCTTTGTTTGGTCCAGTCCCTTTAGCTAGCTCCCCTCCCTTCCTGTTGAGCCACGATGTGTGTGTATGTGTGTGTGTTTGTGTGCCTGCATGCCTGTGTGTGTGCTGTGTGTGTGTTGTTAAGGACAGATCCCTGCTGCTCGACAGCAGAGCAGGGAGGCACACAGCAACTGTGGAGCTGTCAGAACACTTGACAAGAGGAGAAGGAGAGAGGGAGGAAGGGGTGGGAGGGAGAGTGAATGGGAGGGAGATGGACAGATAGATAGACGGTGAAAGTATCAAATAAAGTAGATGGAGTCATTCCATGTTCCCTCTCTGCACTCTGTTGATCTAATCAAAGAACACAGGAACAAGGAAGTGAGAGAAGACCCTAACTCAGTTTATAATGAGCTGCTACTTCTCCTGCAACACCAATCTACCTGTTTTTATCAGAGGTGGGGATCTGGAGAAATGTGTTTTCCTGCGAGCACTGGCTGTTCCTGCTGAGTCACTTCCTGATAGGGCATGCCATGGCACCTTGTGTAATGAGGTGTCATCTGGTGAACCCCAGTGAACTCTGGGTAATCAGGGGGTGTGAGGTGACCTTATATATAAAGGGTACATAGTTATGGAAGGTAGATAAATAGAGAGAGAGAGAGAGAGAGAGAGAGAGAGAGAGAGAGAGAGAGAGAGAGAGAGAGAGAGAGAGCGAGAGAGAGAGAGAGAGAGAGAGAGATATGCAAGATAGGCAGAAAGGGAGATTGGGAGCGATAGAGAGGGAGAGGGACACCGAGACACAGAATAAGAAAACAAGTACAAGTGAGAGAGAAGCAGAAGGTAGAGAAGGAAAAATGAAGTATTGAGGGGGAGAAAGAAATAAAGAGATAAAATGAGAGGGCAAGATATAGGAGGAATTGAAGAAGAGATTGAGGAAGATAAGGAGATGTAGGGGGAGACAGAGAGATTAAGGTATGGGGAAGGGCTGATATGCATAACTTGCTGCCCTTCATTACACTCTACTTTCTTGTTCTCTATAAGGGTATATGCTGTGTGTTTTACTCTACTCCCTTGTTCTCTATAAGGGTATATGCTGTGTGTTTTACTCTACTTCCTTGTTCTCTATAAGGGTATATTCTGTGTGTTTTACTCTACTTCCTTGTTCTCTATAAGGGTATATGCTGTGTGTTTTACTCTGCTTTCTTGTCCTCTATAAGGGTATATGCATGTTCTTGCATTTCTGGAAGGAGTGCTTGTCTCTTACTCGGCTTTCTTGCGTTTATGGTAGGATCGTCTCCAAGGGTTCCTCCAGGTCTTACGTTTGGCCAGGGCCAGGTCTGGCAGGAAGGCAGCCAGAGAACCCTCGATCTGGTCCGGCTTCCCACACAGAGCATGCTCAGTAGAGCAGTAGTAGGAGCACTCGCCGTAGAAACAGATGTTATTGGCTGGGGAGAGAGGAAAACACTGGGTTTTAGTTGGCAGCAGGGGAGCAAGGGAAGAGGAGAGGGGGACAGTGTGTGTGTCTGTATGTGTGTGTCTGTGTGAGAGAGATGTGAGAAAGCGAGAGAGAGAGAGAGAGAGAGAGAGAGCGAGAGAGAAAGAGTGAGACAGACAGACAGACAGGTACAGAGAGGAAGCTGGCAGGGTGTTGTAGAGCCAGACTGGTATTGGTTTCTTAATCTTGGGTTCAGGGAGGTAGGGAGACGAGTGCTGAGTCAGCAAACTGTCTGAGTCTAGCGGTAATCTCCTGTCAGATAGAATGGCCTCTGTTATTCCACATAGCTGTTCACTGGGCTGTATGGGGATCTAACAGACAGTCTGAAGACAGGTATTAGAAGTTCAGAACTCAGCAACGGCCCTTTACATTAAAGGGGAAGTCCAGTGTTTTACAATTTCATCTTAGATGGTTCCTCACATTGAAAGTAGCCTATGGGCCAAGAGAAACTGTACACTCGGTTTTCTTGAAAGAGCCACTACGAAATGTAACTAACTTTAACCACCAACTCATGTCTGGGTGGGGAACCGTCAAACATTCATTTGTAACATACTGAACTTCCAATTTAATGCAAAGGGCCTCTTTGCTAAGTCCCTGTCAAACCAGTCTACATGGTACATGCCTGTATCAGTACAATGTAAAAACATTGGGTTTTCGCTCAGTTCATGTAAAGTGGGATTGAAAGGACTGAATGATGGACAAAGTAATAGACAGAGGGCTTGAGATTGTTCCGTCCGTCTGTCGGATAAGAGCTTTAACAACTAATCTATGAGGATGATTAGGTTACCTTTGACAGATGTGTGTTCTGTGTGTGTGTGTATTTGTGTCTGTCTGTCTGTCTGTCTGTCTGTCTGTCTGTCTGTCTGTCTGTCTGTCTGTCTGTCTGTCTGTCTGTCTGTCTGTCTGTCTGTCTGTCTGTCTGTCTGTCTGTCTGTCTGTCTGTCTGTCTGTCTGTCTGTCTGTCTGTGTTCCTCACCACCACTGGCCAAGCACTGAGCCACTAAGCTAAAGGGAATTATTGATCAGATTCCTTGTTAGGGTAGGACTTGGATCCAGCCTCTAAATAGGAGTCTTTCTGGTGAATTATTGTGCTTTGCAGTTCGCTTGTTTTCAGAAATGTTTTTGAAGTGTGTGTGTGTGTGTGTTGGGGGGACTCCCTGGAGATTCTGTGTTTTTCTGTGTTGTTCCTGCAAATAAATTCCACTAAGCTGTATACTGCATAGTGAATACACAATACACTACTGTTGACTAGAGGTAAATCTAAATAACCAGCCTGATTCCTATACAGGCCAACACAGTAGCTAGGAACCAGAGTTGTAATCTAAATCGCCAGTCTGATTCCTCTACAGGCCTACACAGTAGCTAGGAACCAGAGTTTTAATCTAAATCGCCAGTCTGATTCCTCTACAGGCCTACACAGTAGCTAGGAACCAGAGTTGTAATCTAAATAACCAGCCTGATTCCTCTACAGGCCTACACAGTAGCTAGGAACCAGAGTTGTAATCTAAATAACCAGCCTGATTCCTCTACAGGCCTACACAGTAGCTAGGAACCAGAGTTGTAATCTAAATAACCAGCATGATTCCTCTACAGGCCTACACAGTAGCTAGGAACCAGAGTTGTAATCTAAATAACCAGCCTGATTCCTCTACAGGCCTACACAGTAGCTAGGAACCAGAGTTGTAATCTAAATCGCCAGTCTGATTCCTCTACAGGCCTACACAGTAGCTAGGAACCAGAGTTGTAATCTAAATAACCAGCCTGATTCCTCTACAGGCCTACACAGTAGCTAGGAACCAGAGTTGTAATCTAAATCGCCAGTCTGATTCCTCTACAGGCCTACACAGTAGCTAGGAACCAGAGTTGTAATCTAAATTGCCAGTCTGATTCCTCTACAGGCCTACACAGTAGCTAGGAACCAGAGTTGTAATCTAAATTGCCAGTCTGATTCCTCTACAGGCCTACACAGTAGCTAGGAACCAGAGTTGTAATCTAAATCGCCAGTCTGATTCCTCTACAGGCCTACACAGTAGCTAGGAACCAGAGTTGTAATCTAAATCGCCAGTCTGATTCCTCTACAGGCCTACACAGTAGCTAGGAACCAGAGTTGTAATCTAAATTGCCAGTCTGATTCCTCTACAGGCCTGCACAGTAGCTAGGAACCAGAGTTTTTCCTGGTGAAGTCACTCCTGAACAAAATGATAAAGTATGGAAACTACCCTCAACTACTGCTGTTGCTAAGACCACATAGTAATGCTAACCATAGTGGGAATAGGTTATCTGTGAGAAACAGACAATAAATAAATATCTCATCTAAGTTTTGAGTTTGCCCTACTGCATAGGTATTCTGTGGGAATGTTGTTGTAAAGTTGTAAGAATGTTGTGGGATCGTTGTGAGAATGTAATAGCAGTGTGTTTACCTGGGGAGATGAAGAAGGTCCTCCAGAGCTTTTTGTCTCTGGTCACATCCCGTATCTCCCTGGTCATGTTGACCAGTCTTCCCGCTACCGGGGGAACTCTCCGGAAGTCTAGGATCCTGAGGGCGGAGACCATAGATATATATACATCAGATCAGTATGAAACATAATGGAGATGTCTGGAAAAATCCCATTAGGAAACCCAGGAGAAATGCAAATCAATTCAATAAGAATTTATATATGACACCATTGTTCTACAAACTATTGTGTTTTCAAAAACACACTGTGTATGGAACCACGTATGCTGATGGGATATAATTGTTTTAGGGCCTTTTGATCCTTACTTTAGGGCTTCATGACGGAATATCCTTCCTCACCACATCATCAATAACTATTATCCCAAATAAAGATCTGTAAATTATATGCCATAAAAACGGGACACAATTTCCTGCTCAAGGGAGAAGCCAGGAATGATTTTCAATCCAAAGTGCCAACGGTGAAATGTGTGTGTGTGTGTGTACGGGCCTCTTTCTTCCTGCTAGTGTGTGTGAGATATTATTAATACTTCATCTATTTTACAGTACAATCTCTTAGCTCCTTTCATTGGCTTTTAAAGTGGTGTTTATTGAACTTCAGCATCCGGTCGCTCAAACCACACTGGGCTGAGAGACTGGGATTCCTCCTTCTTTCTCCCTCGCTCCTCTCCTCTCCTCTCCTCTCCTCTACTCTCGCTCTCTCTCACTCTCTCTCTCTCTCTCTCTCTCTCTCTCTCTCTCTCTCGCTCTCCTTCTCTCTCATACTATCTCCTTCCTCATCTTCTTTCTTTGTCTACCTGTCTCTTCCTCTTCCTCTCTCCCCCCACTCTCATCCCTTTACTCTACCCCCCTCTCTCTCTCTGTGCGTCCTGTTCTTGCTTTAACTTTTCTCTCTTTTCCTTCCTCTCTTCCAACTGACCTTATTTCTGTCTATGTCTTTGTCTGACAATTTTTCTGTGTGTGTCTGTGTGTGTGCCACACTAGCTGGACCAGGCCTCCTACTCATTCGATTCCTCTTTAACCATCCTTGTCGTTGCTTCCTGCAGCATGACCTCTCTGAGGCTTAGACTCCTGGGAGCGGAGTGTGTGAGTGTGGGTTTGTGTGTGTGTGTGTAACCTTGAAGTCTTAGCCCTTAGGGAGAGACAGACAGGGAGACAGGGCGTGGGGCTGCAAGGATGAAACCCTAGCCACCAGATGAAAGCTCTCAGGAGCTATAACCGCTCAAAGTGCACAGTCACCATGAACCAGATGACAAAGGAACTCCTGTATGGAGCCAGGCTCTCTCTCTCTCTCTGTACCCCACTCTTGTCATCCACCTTGAAGGGTAGAGTACTGCTTACAGAGAGTGTAGAGTAGAGTACTGCACAGTGTAGGCTATAGGGAGGACTGCTCTGTGTAGATTAAAATGGTACAATGTGTGAAAGTGGAAAGGCTTTGAGTTAACCCTTACACAGCATAACGATAGCACGTTGTACATTTCTCAAAAGCAAGTGTATCAACAGTGTCCACTGTCCAGCCATAGAGGGAGTGAAGAGAAGAGGCTATACACAGAGCCAAACAATTCCTCCTGTTCTCCTCTTTCTACACATTCCTCTGGCTATTCAGATTGAGAGGCCGCGTCCCAAAAGGCACCCTATTCCCTTTGCAGTGCACTGCTTGGTCAAAAGTAATGCACTACAAAGTGAATAGGGTGCCCTTTGGGACACAAACACAGAGTTCCACAGGCTGCTGTCCAGAAGATGGTGCGGCCCTGGGTCAAACAACAAGACCGTAATTCATATAGCCAGCCTCAGCTTGGCATACACAACCTAACAACAACCTAAATACAACCTGCTCTTTAGGGGCTAGCAGAGTTACCTCCTCCCTGCCCTAAATGATGCCCTGCTGGCATCGGCATGTCCCTTGGTTTCCTCTCCTCAGCCCACTGTGCCCACACAAACACATGCCTCTGGCCCCGGCCTGGCATTCCACTGGGTTGTGTGTGTGTGGGTGGGTGTTTGGGTGTGTGTGTGTGTGTGGTTGTGTGTGTGTGTGTGTGTGTGTGTGTGTGAGAGAGAGTGTGTTAGTGTGTGAGAGAGTGTGTGTGTGAGAGAGAGAGAGAGAGAGCGAGAGAGCCTTGCTATTGAGAAAGGCCGCCGTAGGCAGACCTGGCTCTCAAGAGAAGACAGGCTATATGCACACTGCCCACAAAATGAGGTGGAAACTGAGCTGCACTTCCTAACCTCCTGCCAAATGTATGACCATATTAGAGACACATATTTCCCTCAGATTACAGCGATCCACAAAGAATTCGAAAACAAACCCAATTTTGATAAACTCCCTTATCTACTGGGTGAAAAACCACAGTGTGCCATCACAGCTGCAAGATTTGTGACCTGTTGCCACAAGAAAAGGGCAACCAGTGAAGAACAAACACCATTGTAAATACAACCCATATTTATGTTTATTTATTTTCCCATTTGTACTTTAACTCTTTGCACATTGTTACAACACTGTATATATACATAATATGACATTTGAAATGTCTTTATTCTTTTGAAACTTCTGAGTGTAATGTTTACTGTTAATATTTATTGTTTATTTCACTTTTGTTTACTATCTACTTCACTTGCTTTGGCAATGTTAACATACGTTTCCCATGCCAATAAAGCCCTTAAATTGAATTGAATTGAATTGAGAGAGAGAGAGAGAGAGAGAGAGAGAGCTCAAAGACATTGCTCCTGCATTTTTAACAAAAAATATAGATTTAGAGTTAGATAAAGTAGGATTTTTTGGCAGGGACATATACAGGATGCTACCCTCCACAACATAACCTTTATTCCAAACCAAAACTCCAAACCTACAACCTGATTTTGGACAGAATTACCTGGAAAACTTTCTACTACCAAGGATTACTATTCTCAAACTATACAGCAAATGCTCTGGAAAACAAACAGAAACCTGAAAACACCATCCAACCTGGAACTGAGTGAGTAATGTTTAGTATGAAGCTATTTTTCACTTTCAAAAACCAAGAAGAAAAATTCATTACAATTATATATTTTATATTATAAGGACTGAATTCTAAGGCTACCAAGCTTAAGCTTGCTACAAAGAGATACAATTTCAATTAGCACTGACGTGTGAAGTGAGAGGTGTCAAAGCCCTTGAGCCCAACAATGGCAGGAGAGTCGTACAGTCTACCCCAACTAGAGGCCTTAGAAGAGGCCTTAGAAGCACTCCCCACTGTTCAGAGGTCATTAAAATACAGTACCCTCTGAATGTAAAAAACGACAAGACACGAAAAGAGTACAAATTGAAACTTCTTTTGGGGAAGCACGAGACACTTTTTGCTGATTTGTATAAAAATGGGAACATAAGCAACCTTATCTTCCACACAGACCATCCCCTGGCATGGCACAGTGCTATACTAGCACACTACCCCTCTGTTAAGAGGGGGGTGTTAGCGACGGGTGGAAACTCAGGATATTGGACAACGAGGACTCTGAGTCGTCTAATATTAATCTCTATAAATCTGGAACCGTTTTGGTTCAAGGCAACACCAAACAGTTCCAGCTGGACTTTCACCTAATCAAAGAAATAGCTCAGCAGGAGAAGCTGTCCCTTGAGAAAGATACCCCTACCCCGAGCGGGTCAGACCAGACCTCTTCATTAAATAACCCCACAGAGCAACCCCAAGCAGAAACTCAACTTCCCAGCACAGAGTACTACTCCCTCATTGAAATGAAGGATACATTCACCCAGCTGGAGGTAAGGCAGGTGGAGCTGGAACAGCAGGTGAACACACTCCAGTCAGCACAGACCCAGACAACAGTCCAGCACAACAACACCCCCTTAACTAGACCTGGAGAGCTGCAGGTGGAGAGAGACATGTCTGCACTCTGGACTGTGGTGAGACAACATCAACAGGAGAAAGAGCAGGAGCAGGAGAAGAACAGAGCACTAGAGGAGAGGATCAGAGTGCTGGAGGAGAAGGTGAGAACGATGACGGGTGACATTGAACAACCCATTAGAGAACAGCCCACCTCAGATCCTGGCCAAAGTCTCGACACCGCAGCAGAACAGTACACCCTAGACCCTGACCATAGCCTCGACATCACACCCAGACAAACAAATGAAGAACCCCAAGCCCTGGGGACCCCAACCCCTCTGAGCAACCCCCCAGTCAGACACCCTGATAGCCCTCATGACGACCCCCCCACACCCACTGAGGACATACACAAGCCACAGATTGTACTCCTTATGGACTCAAACGGGAAATACATACAAGAAAATAAACTTTTTCCAAAACACACAGTGTCTAAACTCTGGTGTCCAAATACCCAGACCTTCTGTCTAAGGACCGACTAGGATCACCCAGCCACATAATAATACACACAGGCACAAACGACCTGAGAACACAGCAGGAAAGGGTGGCCACATCACTCAAGGGCGTGATAGAAAAAGCTTCTTCTACTTTCCCCAACGCACAAGTGGTTATCTCAACCCTGTTACCACGAAAATACTTCCACCCTGCTACCATACAGCGGGTAAACGCAAGTATTTCCCGTGACTGTGCATCAAAACCAAATGTCTTCCTGGCCCACCACTCCACCCTGGACGTGAACAGCCTTTACGACCAGGTCCACCTATACAAGGCAGCAGTGCCCACCTTCGCCCGGACCCTAAAGGATATCGCCCTCAACCGCAGACCCAACACCTCACACAGGAGCAACAGATCAACAGACACCCCGCCCAGACCAGCGAGACACTCTCCCAGACCTGCGGGACCCCCCAGGACCTACACATAGAGGACCCCGCAGAGAGGACCTACATCCAGACCACAGCACCATCAACCACATCTACACCCCCACCCCAACCAATTAACTCCCCCCAAGTCAACCATGCCCACACCCCATTTAGGCCCCCCTCAGATCAGACCTATGCCCCTCCTACCCACCCCAAGCCCCCCCACTCCCACAAAGAGGGCCTCAACATGAAAGTCACACATACGCCCAGGCCGTGAGCAGGCAAACAGGCCCAACACCCACTCTTACACTAGCCCAAGCCAATGGCATGTACCAGATGCTCAGCAGGCTCTGCTCACAATTACTGGCCTGAGGCCAAACCACACAACCAACAACATTAGACACTTTATGGAACACAAAGCCTTCACTATTTCATCCTGGAATATCCAAGGCCTGAGGTCATCTGCCTTTGGCCTAAAGAGCAGGAATCTGGACTTCACCAAAGAAATCGGAAATACAGACATTGTCATCCTACAAGAAACATGGTATAGAGGAGACGGACCCACTGGTTGCCCTCTAGGTTACAGAGAGCTGGTAGTCCCATCCACCAAACTACCAGGTGTGAAACAGGGAAGGGACTCAGGGGGTATGCTAATTTGGTATAGAGCAGACCTAACTCACTCTATTAATTTAATCAAAACAGGAACATTTTACATTTGGTTAGAAATTCAAAAGGAAATTATCTCAACTGAGAAAAATGTCCTCCTGTGTGCTACCTATATCCCCCACTAGAATCCCCATACTTTAATGAAGACAGTTTCTCCATCCTGGAGGAAATCAATAATTTCCAGACCCAGGGACATGTACTAGTCTGTGGCGACCTAAATGCCAGAACTGGACAAGAACCTGACACCCTCAGCACACAGGGGGGACAAACACCTACCTGGAGGTGACAGCATTCCCTCCCCAATATGCCCCCTAGGCACAACTACGACAACATAACCAACAAAAATGGGTCACGACTCCTGCAGCTCTGTCGCACACTGGGTATGTACATAGTCAATGGTAGGCTTCGAGGGGACTCCTATGGTAGGTACACCTATAGCTCATCTCTTGGCAGTAGTACTGTAGACTACTTTATCACTGACCTCAACCCAGAGTCTCTCAGAGCGTTCACAGTCAGCCCACTGACACCCCTATCAGACCACAGCAAAATCACAGTCTACTTGAACAGAGCAATACTCAATCATGAGGCATCAAAGCCAAAAGAACTGAATAATATTAAGAAATGCTATAGATGGAAGGAAAGTAGTGATGAAACCTACCAAAAACAATTAGGAAACAACAAATTCAATCCATTCTAGACAACTTCCTGGACAAAACGTTCCACTGTAATAGTGAAGGTGTAAACTTGGCAGTAGAAAACCTAAACAGTATATTTGACCTCTCAGCTTCCCTATCAAATCTAAAAATCTCTAACAGAAAACCAAAGAAAAGTAATAACAGTGATAAATGGTTTGATGAAGAATGCAAAAACCTAAGAAAGAAATTGAGAAACCTATCCAACCAAAAACATAGAGACCCAGAAAACCTGAGCCTACGCCTTCACTATGGTGAATCACTAAAACAATACAGAAATACACTACGGAAAAAGAAGGAACAGCATGTCAGAAATCAGCTCAATGTAATTGAAGAATCCATAGACTCTAACCACTTCTGGGAAAATTGGAAAACACTAAACAAACAACAACACGAAGAGCTATCTATCCAAAACGGAGATGTATGGGTAAACCACTTCTCCAATCTTTTTGGCCCTATAACAGAGAACAAACAGCAAAAAAATATACATGATCAAATGCAAATCTTAGAATCAACTATTAAAGACTACCAGAACCCACTGGATTCTCCAATTACATTGAATGAACTACAGGATAAAATACAAACCCTCCAACCCAAAAAGTCCTGTGGTGTTGATGGTATCCTCAATGAAATGATAAAATATACAGACCACAAATTTCAATTAGCTATACTTAAACTCTTTAACATCATCCTTAGCTCTGGCATCTTCCCCAACATCTGGAACCAAGGACTGATCACCCCAATCCACAAAAGTGGAGACAAATTTGACCCCAATAACTACCGTGGGATATGCGTCAACAGCAACCTTGGGAAA
Organism: Coregonus clupeaformis; assembly: GCF_020615455.1. Classification (NCBI taxonomy): domain Eukaryota; kingdom Metazoa; phylum Chordata; class Actinopteri; order Salmoniformes; family Salmonidae; genus Coregonus; species Coregonus clupeaformis. Next base: position 4,879,443 of record NC_059198.1, on the reverse strand, counting down.
ATCCTCTGCATTATCATTAACAGCAGACTAGTTCATTTCCTCAGTGAAAACAATGTACTGAGCAAATGTCAAATTGGCTTTTTACCAAATTACCATACGACAGACCACGTATTCACCCTGCACACCCTAATTGACAAACAAACAAACCAAAACAAAGGCAAAGTCTTCTCATGCTTTGTTGATTTCAAAAAAGCTTTTGACTCAATTTGGCATGAGGGTCTGCTATACAAATTGATGGAAAGTGGGGTTGGGGGAAAAACATACGACATTATAAAATCCATGTACACAAACAACAAGTGTGCGGTTAAAATTGGCAAAAAACACACACATTTCTTTCCACAGGGCCGTGGGGGTGAGACAGGGATGCAGTTTAAGCCCCACCCTCTTCAACATATATATCAACGAATTGGCGAGGGCACTAGAACAGTCTGCAGCACCCGGCCTCACCCTACTAGAATCTGAAGTCAAATGTCTTCTGTTTGCTGACGATCTGGTGCTTCTGTCACCAACCAAGGAGGGCCTACAGCAGCACCTAGATCTTCTGCACAGATTCTGTCAGACCTGGGCCCTGACAGTAAATCTCAGTAAGACAAAAATAATGGTGTTCCAAAAAGGTCCAGTTGCCAGGACCACAAATACAAATTCCATCTAGACACCGTTGCCCTAGAGCACACAAAAACTATACATACCTCGGCCTAAACATCAGCGCCACAGGTAACTTCCACAAAGCTGTGAACGATCTGAGAGACAAGGCAAGAAGGGCCTTCTATGCCATCAAAAGGAACATAAAATTTGACATACCAATTAGGATCTGGCTAAAAATATTTGAATCAGTTATAGAACCCATTGCCCTTTATGGTTCTGAGGTCTGGGGTCCGCTCACCAACCAAGAATTCACAAAATGGGACAAACACCAAATTGAGACTCTGCATGCAGAATTCTGCAAAAACATCCTCCGTGTACAACGTAAAACACCAAATAATGCATGCAGAGCAGAATTAGGCCAATACCCGCTAATTATCAAAATCCAGAAAAGAGCCGTTAAATTCTATAACCACTTAAAAGGAAGCGATTCCCAAACCTTCCATAACAAAGCCATCACCTACAGAGAGATGAACTTGGAGAAGAGTCCCCTAAGTAAGCTTGTCCTGGGGCTCTGTTCACAAACACAAACAGACCCCACACAGCCCCAGGACAACAACAACAACAACACAACTAGACCCAACCAAATCATGAGAAAACAAAAAGAGAATTACTTGACACATTGGAAAGAACAAACAAAAAAACAGAGCAAACTAGAATGCTATTTGGCCCTAAACAGAGAGTACACAGTGGCAGAATACTTGACCACTGTGACTGACCCAAACTTAAGGAAAGCTTTGACTATGTACAGACTCAGTGAGCATAGCCTTGCTATTGAGAAAGGCCGCCGTAGGCAGACCTGGCTCTCAAGAGAAGACAGGCTATGTGCACACTGCCCACAAAATGAGGTGGAAACTGAGCTGCACTTCCTAACCTCCTGCCAAATGTATGACCATATTAGAGACACATATTTCCCTCAGATTACAGCGATCCACAAAGAATTCGAAAACAAACCCAATTTTGATAAACTCCCTTATCTACTGGGTGAAAAACCACAGTGTGCCATCACAGCTGCAAGATTTGTGACCTGTTGCCACAAGAAAAGGGCAACCAGTGAAGAACAAACACCATTGTAAATACAACCCATATTTATGTTTATTTATTTTCCCATTTGTACTTTAACTATTTGCACATTGTTACAACACTGTATATATACATAATATGACATTTGAAATGTCTTTATTCTTTTGAAACTTCTGAGTGTAATGTTTACTGTTAATATTTATTGTTTATTTCACTTTTGTTTACTATCTACTTCACTTGCTTTGGCAATGTTAACACACGTTTCCCATGCCAATAAAGCCCTTAAATTGAAATTGAAATTGAATTGAGAGAGAGAGCGAGAGAGAGAGAGAGAGAGAGAGAGAGAGAGAGAGAGAGAGTGAGAGAGAGATAGAGAGAGAGAGAGAGAGAGAGAGAGAGAGAGAGAGAGAGAGAGAGACAGAGAGAGAGAGGACAGAGAGAGAGAGAGAGAGACAGAGAGAGAGAGAGAGAGAGAGAGAGAGAGAGAGAGAGAGAGAGAGAGAGAGAGAGAGAGAGAGAGAGAGAGAGAGAGAGAGAGAGAGAGAGAGAGGGGGGCAGCAGGCTATAGTAAACACATTGTTTAACGTCTACCCTGCCAGCCTGCTAGTACAGTGAGCTTCATCCTCTATCCAAAACAAGGGAACCAGGCACAGATGTGTGTGTGTGTGTGTGGTGTGTGCCAATCTGAATAACCTTAGGGTTGATAAGTGTTGATGTTCTTACACCTGGTCTGATAAGGATGAAATACTGAACAGATACTGTGAGAATGTAGACCAGTGGTGGGAAAAGTACCCAATTGTCATACTTGAGTAAAAGTCAAGATACCGTAACAGAAAATGACTCAAGTAAAAGTGAAAGTCACCCAGGAAAATACTACTTGAGTAAAAGTCTAAAAATATTTGATTTTAAATATACTTAAGTATCAAAAGTAAATGTAATTTCAAAACTATACTTAATTATCAAAAGTAAAAGTATAAATCATTTGAAATTCCTTATATTAAGCAAACCAGACAGCATAATTTTCTTGTTTTTTAAATGTACGGATAGTCAGGGGCACACTCCAAAACTCAGACATAATTTACAAATGAAGCATTTGGGTTTAGTGAGTCCGCCAAATCAGAGGCAGTAGGGATGAGCAGGGAGGTTCTCTTGATAAGTGCAATAGAATGTTATGTAAATGGGGGATACAACCATCCCAGCTCTGCAGATTTTGCTGCGAAGAGACAGAATCATTAGATCATTTGTTTTGGTACTGCCCATATGCAGCTTGTTTCTGGTCGCAGGTTCAGGAATGGCTGAAAAATCACAACATTTACTTAAAGCTATCTTTGCAAATAGCACTGCTGGGTGACTTGAAAAGCCATGGTCAGTCGATCAATAATATAATAGTACTTTTAGTAAAGATTTTTATCTTTAATTTAGAATCAGTGCAAACTATGAGAATAGAAAGGTTCAGAACTTTTGTGAAACATCACAGCACAGTTGAAAAATAAGTCAAGACTGTAGGGTTTTTAGAGATAGATGGGAGGGGTAAAAAAAAGAAAGAAGAGATAATTTATGTCAAATGTACCGTGTCCGTAAAATGTATATAGTATGTATAAGCTGGAAGTAGAAGCCTAAATATTGTTGTCCATTAGTTTACTCCAATTAGGGGAGGGGTGGTAGGGTTAGGGGAAAATAATAAAGGAAAATATATATAAAAGAAATATGAACAAAATATATATGGGGGATTGGAAATGATGCAAACAATTACATTGATAGAACCCACAATCTATCTGCAGTATTAAAGATGATCTACCCCCCCAAAAAATAAAATTTAAACAAGAATAAACATTTGAGGTGTGTTAGTCATGCAGGAAATATCTACAACTTCACGCATACTGCACACACACACAAACACACACCCAAGCATGCACACATGCACACACGCACACACATGCACTCAGACATGCACACACACACACGCACGCACACACGCACGCACACGCACGCACACACACACGCACACACACGCACACACACACGCACGCACACATGCACGCACACACACAAAAACACGCACGCACGCACACATGCACGCACACATGCACACACACACACACACACACACACCTGTCCAGATGAAAGGCAGCGATCTCAGCGTTGTGTCTCTCCAGATCAGAAAAGTAGAAGAAGTCCGGGGGTGTCTCCTGTTCCCTGGTCTGCCTGGAAGACACAAAGGTCGAGGCACCGTTAGAAGAATGTTAGCGTTAACAAAATCCTGCTCAGTATGAAGTACAACTGTCTGTCTTTATTTGACCCTGCTGGTCATCTACTGTAACCTTAATGACCACATGTACTCTCCACCAGGCACAGCCAGAAGAGGACTGGCCCCTCGGAGCCTGGTTCCTCTAGGTTTCTTCCTAGGTTCCAGCCTTCTAGGGAGTTTTTCCTAACCACTGTGCTTCTGCATCTGCATTGGTTGCTCTTTGTGGTTTTAGGCTGGTATCTGTAAAGCACAACTGCTGATGTAAAAAGGGCATAATAAAACACATTTGATTGATTGATTGAACATTCAAGGCCGCTAGCACCGGGAGTTCTCCACCACTGAACAGATACAGTAGAACACTGTAGTGAAAGTTTTATGAATGCGAGTAACCAAGATTTTCCACAAGTGATTGCATTAGGATCTATCTGCATATCTCTAGCTTACATTCATAGTTCCAGTTTGAGCTCTAATTCCAATTTGAGAGCAGGCTGCCTAGATTTGCATGTCTGAAATGCCACTCTTTTCCCTAGCACACCATAAAGGGAATAGGGTGCCATTTGGGACGCAGCCAGTTTAAGACAGCAGGACCCAGCAGTAGAGTACAGTGAGCCACACGGCTGCTTGAGTTTCCTGTTCATATCCTGTAGCAGCTCCTCCAGCCCTTCAGACAGGCAGACAGGACAGACAGACAGGACAGACAGGATACATGGAACATGGTCTGACTCACCTGCTGTTGCTGGTGCTGCTGATACTGTCTGTCTGTCTCTTTTTGTCTGCTGTCTGTCTGTCTGCACAGAGTATCTAGGGTGGCAGGTAGCTGACAAGGTAAAACAATCTGTTGATGTGCCCTTGAGCAAGACACTTAACCCTAATTTCCTCCAGGGGTGCCGTACTACTATGGCTGACCTTGTAAAACAACACATTTCACTGCACCTATCCTGTGTATGTGACAATAATACATCAATATTTGTTTTATCTAAAGGAGATAACCTCCAGGTGTATGCTATGCTGACACACACACAAGCATGTACTGTACATGGAGGCACACAGGAACGCATGCAGACAGACGCACACACAGATACTCACACCTGGCCTTAACCAGTCCCATTACCACCAAACTTATGCTAGCACAAACCGAGCCAGTCAGCTAAACCCAGACCATATTCCACTTTACTCAGTCCTTTGTTCTTCTCCTTCTTCCTTCCTCCCTCCTTCCCTTCCTCTCTTTCGTCTCCCTCCAGCCATTACACCTCAGAGCAGGGCGGCAGTGCATCTACCTCGCCTGTCAACCCCAGCACTTCCAAGTCCGTAATGGAAAAGATCTTACATCCTATTCTTTACATGTCAGGTAAGCTCCCTTTTAACTGTAAATCCCTCAGCCGCTATTATGATCCATTCAATTTCCCCCCCGACCCAAAGGGAACAAAATTGAGTTTTTATTTGTGGAAGGGAGGGGGAATAAATGAGATGTGGCAGACTGATTCAGGAGAGTATAAAAGGCAACACTGCGCACCGCCTAACTATTCCCCCAGGGGGATATCTGAGGAAAGGGTAGGCCCAGAATAGGTGACCTCATAGCGGTTGTACACCATAATGCACCTGTGAAATAGCTGCCTGCCATTTAAATCAGCATATCAAGCACCTTATCAACACTAGATTATTTTAAGTGCTCTTTCTGTATTTTTCTGTAGCCTTAATGGAAATGGTAAGAGCCTTTCATTCAGAAGTCAAGACGTGCCTGGCTGCCACAGTCAGTAAAATAAAATAAATTGGTCATTTAGCAGACGCTCTTATCCAGAGCAACTAGGGTTAAGTGCCTTGCTCAAGGGCACATCAACAGATTTTTCACCTAGTCGGCTCGGGGATTAGAACCAGCAACCTTTTGGTTACTAGCACAACGCTCTTAACCACTAAGCTACCTGCCGCCAGTAACATGCTGTCAAACAGAAGTTAGATAAGAACACTCCACTGAGAGCTACTACAGTGGGGAACCTACACTCTCCGCACACACACACACACACGCACACACACACCGTCTACCGTTCCTGTGACTACTACTGCAAACTACATACTGAATCCTCTAACTCCACATGCTTCTGCTGTTTTATCAACAGTCTATAACTTCTCATTCAAATGCAGTAACAAAAACACTAACTATTCCAGTGCTGTTGCTGTTTAAACATCTCTTACTTCTCGTGCCGTTGCCGTTTTAAAAACAGTGGAACAGTGCCGCCCGCTTTTGCTCCGGCCTGACTGATTAGCAGCACAATGGTTGCCATGGTCACAGCGACCCTGTCTGCAGTTTCCTGTCTAGGAGGTAGCTTAGAGCCCACAGCTGCTGTGGTTTGGCGGCGGGATGTCTTACTGACAGGGTTGTAATGTGACGGGCCGGGAGCATGCTGTATTAATACGCCTCAGTAAAGGAGTAGCAGCTGAGGCTCGCCCAGGTAATTACATTGATATGAATCTGAACCAAATGCCAGTCTGTTACACACCAGACGATGCACACACGCACAAACACACACATACACACACACACACACACACTGTTGGGCATAAACTTACAGGATGTGCCGCAGACTGTCTGCTATAGATATACCTCAACGACACTGTGATGCATAACAACTGGAAGACTGTATCATGATCATCTAGTTCAAAATAAACCTGCTTCTCACTTCACAACTTGAAAAGTAATTAAAAGGTATGAACCACCTAAATGCATTGTCTATTAAGTCATATTAATTTCCATCTACACTGAGTGTACAAAACATTAGGAACACGACATAGATTGACCAGGTGAATCCAGGTGAAAGCTATGATCCCTT